>NW_024037374.1:59676-101861 GCF_015832195.1 Motacilla alba alba
CCAAATCTTCATCCCCCTCCTCATCCTCACCGCCCCCTCCCCCCTCCCCGGACATTGGGGGGGGTCCGAGCCCCCCCAAAAAACCCGAAAAGTGCCCCAAAATCAACTCGAGACCCCCCAGGACCCCCCCAAAATCCCCTCAAAATCCCCTCGGGACCCTCCCAGAGTCCCCAAAACCCCCCAGGACCCCCAAATCCTCCCCAAATTCCCCCAAAACCCCCCAGGACCCCCAAATTCCCCCCAAAATCCCCCAGGACCCACAAATTCCCCCCAAATTCCCCCAAATTCCCTCCAGGACCCCCCCAAACCCCTCCAGGACCCTCTCAGGACCCCCCAAATCCCCCCAAGACCCCCAAATTTCCCCCAGGACCCCCCAAACCTCCCCAGAACCCCCAAATCCTCCCCAAAATCCCCCCAGGACCCCCAAATTCCCCCGAATCCTCCCCAAAATCCCCCCAGGACCCTCTCAGGACCCCCCAAATCTCCCCAGAACCCCCCAAATCCTCCCCAAATTCCCCCCAGATCCCCCCAGAACCCCCCAGGCCCCCCCGGGGGTCGCCGCCATCCCTCCCATCTCCACCAGGGGGCGCCCTGCCGGCGGCGGGGGGGCGGGACCCGCTCCTCGCGCTGCCATTGGTCACCCTCCCGCCGTGATTGACGCGCGGCTCGCCCAATGGGAGGCGCGGGAGGCGGTGCGTGAGGCGGAAGCGGAAGCGCGCGGCGGAAGCGGAAGCGGAAGCGGAGCGGGGGCAGAGATGGCGGCGGCCTGGGGCAGGCTCGGGGCCCTCAGCGGAGCCGCCGCCATGGCGGGCGCGGCCTACGGGGCCCACGGTGGGGCCGGGGGGGGATCGGGGGGTCCCGGGGGGCTCTAAGGGGTCCTGGGGGGGTTGAGGGGTCGGGGAGCTCCTGGGGGGATTTTGGGGGAATTTTGGGGAATTTGGGGGGGATTTTTGGGGGGATTTTGGGGAATTTGGGGGGATTTTGGGGGGGGATCTGGGGGGTCCTTCAGCCCCGTTCCTCCCCCCAGGGATGCGCCGCAGTGACCGGGACGAGTACCAGAAAGAGGTGAGCGAGGAGGGGGGGAAAAAAAACCCCAAATAAACTCAAAAAATCCCCCAAAACCCAAAAAAACCCAAAATCACCGAAAGTGACCCCAAATCCACCCCGCAGCTCTACGAGACCGCCAATCGCTACCACCTCCTGCACAGCCTGGCCCTGCTGGCGACGCCGCACTGCCGCCGCCCCCACCTGGTGAGAGCCCCCGAAACACCCCAAAATCTGCCCCAAGATCTGCTGAATTCACTCCAAAATCTGCCCCGAAATCTGCTGAATTCACCCCAAAAATCTGCCCCGAAATCTGCTGAATTCACCCCAAAAATCTGCCCCAAAAATACCCCCAAAACTGCCCCAAATCCCCCCAAATCTCCCCTAAATCCCCCCAAATTTGCCCCAAACCCCCCGAATTGCCCCCAAATTCCCCCCAGACCCCCCAAATTTCTCTGAAATCTCCCAAAATCCCCCCAAAACTTCCCCAAAATGGTCCCAAACCTCCCAAATCCCCAAAATCCCCCCAAAATCTCTCCTAAATCCCCCCAAACTTCCCCAAATCTCCCCCAGACCCCCTCAACCCCCCCAAATCTCCCAAGATGCCCCCAAAATTTCCCAAATCCCCCCCAAATCTCCCAAAATCCCCCCAAAACGGCCCCAAACCCCCCAAAATCCTCCCAGAATCCCCCCCAAATCCCCCCAAATCTCCCAAAATCCCCCAAAACTGCCCCAAATCCCCCCCAAATCTCCCCTAAATCCCCCCAGACCCCCCCAACCCCCCCCAGATCTCCCAAATCCCCTCAAATCTCCCAAAATCCCCCCAAAATTTCCCAAAATCCCCCCAAACCCCCCGAAATGCCCCCAAAATACCCCCTAAACTCCCCCAGACCCCCCCAAACCTCCCCAAATCTCCCCCAAATCCCCCCAAATTTGCCCCAAATCTCCCAAAATGCCCCCAATTGCCCCCCAAATCTCACGAAACGCCCCCCAAATCTCCCCTAAATCCCCCCAAATTTGCCCCAAACCCCCTCAAACCTCCCCAATTGCCCCCCAAAGACCCCAAAATGCCCCGAAACCCCCCCCAATTCCCCCCCTGACCCCCGTGTCCCCCCAGGCCGGCTCGCTGCTCCTGGCGGGGCTGGGGCTGTTCTGCGGCCCCTTCTACTACCACGGCCTCACCGGGGACCCCAAATTCAACCGGGCGGCGCCGCTGGGGGGGACCCTGCTGATCCTGGGCTGGGCAGCCATGGCCCTCTAGCGACCCCAAAAACGGGGCAAAAAACCGGAAAAATGGGCAAAAAATGGACAAAAAATGGAGAAAAACGGCAAAAAACGCAGGAAAATGAGAAAAAATGGACAAAAATCAGCAAAATCACCTGAAAATGAACCCTGCTGATCCTGGGCTGGGCAGCCATGGCCCTCTAGCGACCCCAAATTAGGGAAAAAATGGGCAAAAATGGATAAAAATCATGAAAACTGGATAAAACCCAGCGAAAACAGAGAGAAATCATCAAAAAGTGCCTGAAAACTGTAAAAAACAGAGAAAACGCAGCAAAACCAGACCAAAAAGTCGTTAAAACTGGAGTAAAATTGTGAAAATCACGCAAAAATGGCAAAAAAATTATCAAAAATGGGCAGAAATCGCCAAAGTCGCCCAAAACCCAGGAAAAGCAGAGAAAAAATCATCAAAAATGGAGGAAAAACAGCAAAAGAAGAAATCACGAAAAGCAGAGAAAATAAAATCCAAAACGTGGGGAAAAGTCCTGGAAATCATCAAAAATTGACAAGAAACGACCCAAAATGGCTGAAAATCGGCAAAAAGAGAGAAAATCAACAAAAAGCAGGTGGAAAGCGCCGGGGGAGGGCGAAGAATTGTCAAAAAAACCCAAAAATCATCAAAATCACCCCAAAAATCATCAAAAAACCGCAAAAATCATCAAAAGCACCCAGAAAATCACTGGAAACACCCAAAAATCATCAAAATCACCCCAAAATCATCAAAAAAACCCCAAAAATCATCAAAAGCACCCAGAAAATCACTGGAAACTCCAAAAATCGTCAAAAAAAACCAAAACGCATCAGAAACTGCCAGGGGAGCGTGGACAAGCATCAACGGCACCCGAAAATCATCAAAATCACCCAAAACCCATCAAAATCACCCCAAAAACCATCAAAGGCACCCAAAAAACATCGAAATCACCCCAAACCCATCAAAATCACCAAAAAACCATCAAAATCACCCCCAAAACCATCAAAGGCACCCCAAAATCATCAAAATCACCCCAAAAATCATCAAAATCACCCAAAACCCATCAAAATCACCCCAAAAACCATCAAAGGCACCCAAAAATCATCAAAATCACCCCGAAACCGCCGAGGGAGATCCCAAAATTCATCGGGGGCGGGGCTCGGACAGCCCTGGGAGGGCAGAAGGGGAATTTTGGGGTTTTTTAAGGGATTTCTGGGATTTTTTAAAGGGATTTTGTGTTTTTTAAAGGATTTTGGGTTTATTTTAAGGGATTTTGGGTGTTTTAAGGGATTTTGGCGTTTATTTTAAGGGATTTGGGGTTTGTTTAAGGGATTTTGGGTTTATTTTAAGGGATTTTGGGTTTGTTTAAGGGATTTTGTGTTTTTTAAAGGATTTTGTGTTTATTTTAAGGGATTTGGGGTTTTTTAAGGGATTGGTGTTTTTTAAGGGATTTTCGGGTTTTTTAATGGATTTTGGGGTTATTTTAAGGGATTTCGGGGTTTTTAAGTTATTTTGGGTTTTTTTAAGGCGTTTTCAGGGCACTGGGGGGTGAAGGGGGGTCCGGGGTCACCGGAAGTGGCCGCTGGGGTCACGCAGGGGTCACAGCTCTTTTTTGAGCGCTGCCCCTTTAAGAACCGGCCGAGGCTCCGCCCCCCGCTCCCCATTGGTGCGGCCGCCGCCCAATGGCAGCGATCGCTGTCGCATTTGGCCGCTGATTGGCCGCCCAGACACACTCCCACTGACGTCACGGCTGTCGCTGGGCGACAGCCAATGGCGCGCCGCCTTTTCCGCCCCGCGGCCCCTGAGTGGCTGAGGGTCGGGGCCGCGCCGCTGATTGGCTGCGCCGACGGAATCGCCAACCAATAAACGATCGAGTTGTCGTCACGAGTATTTTGCGTCGCGGGGCGTGGCTTCACGATGACCACGCCCACGTTGAGCTCAAAAAACCCCAAAACTGCCGGAATTTGACCCAAAGTTGCCCCAAAAAGGCGCCGAGTCCCCGGGTGGGCGGGGCCGCTTTATTGGGGGAGGGGCGGGGGGTGGGGGCGGGGCCGTACAAAGGGGGGAGGGGCGGGGCCGTATCAAAAGGGGGTCCCCGGGGGGCGGGGTCAGAAGAAATCGACGTCCTCGGGGGCGTCCAGGTCCCGGTACTCCACGATGACCCGGGGGTCGCCCCGCACCATCCTGGGGGGCAGCGCGTCAGGCACCCCGAAATACACCCCAAAATACACCCCAAAACCACCCAAAACACACCCCGAAATCAGCCCAAATCCACCCCAAATATACCCCAAAATACAGCCAAAAACAGCCCAAAATACACCCCAAATACAGCAAAAATACACCCCGAAATCAGCCCAAAATACACCCCAAAACCCACCCCAAATCCACCCAAAATCCAGCCCAAATCCACCCCAAATATACCCCGAAATATAGCCAAAAACAGCCCAAAATACACCCAAAATACACCCCGAAATACAGCCAAAAATACTCCCCAAATACTCCCCAAATCCACCCCGAAATACAGCCAAAAATACACCCCGAAATCAGCCCAAATCCAGCCCAAAACCACCCTAAATATACCCAAAATCACCCCAAAATAGAGCCAAAAATCCACCCAAAATCAGCCCAAATCGACCCAAAATACACCCTGAAATATACCCAAAATACAGCCAAAATCAGCCCAAATACACCCGAAATCAGCCCAAAATACTCCCAAAATACACCCCTAAATCAGCCCAAATCCAGCCCAAAACCACCCTAAATATACCCAAAATCACCCCAAAATACACCCCAAAATATAACCCAAAAATACACCCAAAATCTGCCGAAATCCACCCAAAATACCCCCAAAATCACCCAAAATACACCCCAAAATACACCCAAAATCAGCCCAAAAACCCACCCCAAATCCACCCAAAATCACCCCAAAACAACCCAAATACACCCCAAATCAGCCCGAAATACACCCCGAAATATAACCCAAAAATACACCCCAAAATCAGCCCAAATCCAGCCCAAAACCACCCTAACTATACCCAAAATCACCCCAAAATACAGCCAAAAATACACCCAAAAATCAGCCGAAATACACCCAAAATCCACCCTAAAATCCACCCTAAAATATACCCAAAATCACCCCAAAATACACCCCAAAATCAGCCCAAATCCAGCCCAAACCCACCCTAACTATACCCAAAATCACCCCAAAATGCCCCAAATCACCCCAAAACCCAGCTCAAATCCACCCAAAATCAGCCCCAAAATAACCAAAATCACCCCAAAAAGGGACCCGGAAGTTCCCATCCCCATTTCAATGTCCCCAATCCCATTTTCGGTGTCCCCAGTCCCGTTTTTGGGGTCCCCGAGCCAAATTTTGGGGTGCCCAATCCCATTTCTGGTGTCCCCAGTCCCCTTTTTGGGGTCCCCAATCCCATTTCAGTGCCCCCAATCCCAATTTCGGGGTCCCCAATCCCATTTCAGTGTCCCCAATCCCATTTTTGGGGTCCCCAATCCCGATTTCGGGGTCCCCAATCCCATTTTCGGGGTCCCCAATCCCATTTTTGGGGTCCCCAGTCCCGATTTCGGGGTCCCCGAGGCTCACCTGCTGCGGGGCTTGTTCAGGTACCCCCCCCCGGCGCCCCCCTGCCCCCGGAAGGTTTCGTAGCTGCCGCGACCCCCGTAGGGCCCGGGGGGGTACGGGTGGGATCCTGCGGGCAACGAGGGGTTAAAAACAGCCGAAAACATCCCCAAAGGCACCCGAAAATATCCCCAAAAATATCCCCAAAATATCCCCAAAAAACACCCAAAATATCCTGAAAATATCCCCAAAATATCCCAAAAATATCCCCAAAATATCCTCAAAACCACCCAAAATATCCCCAAAAAACACCCAAAATATCCTGAAAATATCCCCAAAATATCCCCAAAATATCCCCAAATACACCCAAAATATCCCCGAATACACCCAAAAATATCCTCCCAAAAAAACCCAAAACCACCCAAAAATATCCCCAAAATATCCCCAAAAACCACCCCAAAATATCCCAAAAGAAATCCCAAAATATCCCCCAAAAATTCCCCAAAACACCCCCCAAACCCCCCCAAATCCCCCCGAACTCCCCCAAATCTCCCAATTTCCCCCAAAATCCCCCCAAATCCTCCCCAAACCCCCCCAATTTCCCCCAAAACCCCAATTTTCCCCAAAATCCCCCCAATTTCCCCAACCCCCCCAATGTCCCCAAACCCCCCCAATTTCCCCCCATTTTTCCCCAAAATCCCCCCCAAAATCCCCCCAAACCCTCCCAAAAATCCCCTCAATTTTCCCCAAATCCCCCTTAAACCCTCCCAAAATCCCCCAAAATCCCCCCAACCCCCCCCAATTTTCCCCAAAATCCCCCCTAAAATCCCCCAAACCCCCCCAAATCCCCCAATTTCCCCCCAAACCCCCCCAAATCCCCCAACCCCCCCCCCCCGTACCTGCGTAGCCCAGCATGGGGGGCCGGGGGGTCCCGTAGGGCATCAGCCCCTGGGGGGACTGCGGGGGGTACGGGAGCCCCCCCGGGGCCAGGCCTGGGGACACGGGGACAGCGGCGTCACCGGGGGGACATGGGGACACCAGGGGACACCCAGGGGACACCCAGGGGACAGCCAGGGGACACCCAGGGGACACAGGGGACACAGGGGACACCCAGGGGACACAGGGGACACCCAGGGGACACCCAGGGGTCACCAGGGGACACCCAGGGGACACAGGGGACACCCAAGGGTCACCCAGAGGTCACCAGGGGACACCCAGGGTCACTTGGGGACACCCAGGGGACACCCAGGGGTCACCAGGGGTCACCCAGGGTCCCCAAAGCTTGGGGGGGGGGGGTTTGGGGACAACGAGGGTGACCCTGATGCCAGGGGGGTGACACAGGTGACACAGGGTGACACACAGGTGACAGGTGACACTGAGGTGACACTGAGGTAGCACTGACCGGCGCTGGGGGGGCCGCCCTTGCCCCCCTCGGGCAGCGCGGGGCGCTTGGGGTGACACAGGGTGACACAGGTGACACACGGTGACACAGGGGGTGACACAGGGGTGACAGGTGACACAGGTGACACACAGGTGACACTCAGGTGACACTGACCGGCGCTGGGGGGGCCGCCCTTGCCCCCCTCGGGCAGCGCGGGGCGCTTGGGGTGACACAGGGGTGACACAGGGTGTGACACAGGGTGACACAGGTGACACACAGGTGACAGGTGACACACAGGTGACACCGAGGTGACACTGACCGGCGCTGGGGGGGCCGCCCTTGCCCCCCTCGGGCAGCGCGGGGCGCTTGGGGTCCATCAGGAAGTTGTTGAAGAACAGAACCTCCTTGCGCACGGCGCCCATCTTGTCCCCGTGCTTGTTGAAGATGTGCTTGCGCACGAACTCGGGGCCCTGGGGACACCGAGGGGACATTGGGGACACCGACAGGATTGGGGACACTGGCAGGATTGGGGACACCAGGGGACACCGGGGTCACACGGCGCCCATCTTGTCCCCGTGCTTGTTGAAGATGTGCTTGCGCACCAACTCGGGGCCCTGGGGACATTGGGGACACTGGGGACACTGAGGGGACACTGGGGACACTGACAGGATTGGGGACATCGCCCTCCCACTGTCCCCAGGGTGTCCCCAATGTCCCCAAGGTGTCCCCAATGTCCCCACCTTGAACTTCTTGCCGCTGAGGGGACACAGCCACTTGTCCTTGCCCAGCTCCTGGCTGTGACCCGTGTGTCCTGCCTGTCCCCAATGATCCCGAGGTGTCCCAAATCATTGTGACAGTGTCCCCAATGTCTCCAAGGTGTCCCCAATGTCCCCAAGGTGTCCCCAATGTCCCCAAGGTGTCCCCACCTTGAACTTTTTCCCACTGAGGGGACACAGCCACTTGTCCTTGCCCAGCTCCTGGCTGTCCCCGATGGTTCCTGTTTGTCCCCGTGTGTCCTGCCTGTCCCCAATGATCCCGAGGTGTCCCCAATGATTGTGACAGTGTCCCCAATGTCCCCAAGGTGTCCCCAATGTCCCCACCTTGAACTTCTTGCCGCTGAGGGGACACAGCCACTTGTCCTTGCCCAGCTCCTGGCTGTGTCCTGTGTGTCCTGCCTGTCCCCAATGATCCTGAGGTGTCCCTAATGATCCCGATGTGTCCCCAATGACCCTGAGGGTGTCCCCAATGTCCCCACCTTGAACTTTTTCCCGCTGAGGGGACACAGCCACTTGTCCTTGCCCAGCTCCTGGGTGTTGGCGCTCACGAACTTCTCCAGCTCCTGCTCGGGGTCCTTGCGGCCGAGGCGCTGCGCCTCCTCCTCGGGGACAGCGCCCGGCCCGGCCAGCAGCGGCGCCAGGCGCGCCTCGAAGCCACGCTGCCACTCCAGCACTGGGGACACGAGGGGACATGGGGACACTGGGAATGAGGAGAAACCCCAAAAAAACAAAAAAAAACAAAAAACCCCGAAAAAACCCCAAAAATCCGCACAGAACTGAGCCCTGGGCACGGCCAGCAGTGCCAGGCGCGCCTCGAAGCCGCGCTGCCACTCCAGCACTGGGGACACGGGGACACCGGGGGACATGGGGACACTGGGAATGAGGAGAAACCCAAAAAATTAAAAAAAAAAAACCCGAAAAAGCCCAAAAATCCCTGCTGGGATGGGTGTGGGTCAGTTTTTAGGGTTATTTTGGGGTGAATTTGGGGTTATTTTTGGGGTTATTTTGCGGTTACTTTGGGGTTACTTTGGGGTGATTTTGGGGTTAGTTTTAGGGTTATTTTGGGGTTATTTTTGGGGTTACTTTGGGGTGATTTTGGGGTTATTTTAGGGTTATTTTGGGGTGATTTTGGGGTTATTTTGGGTCAGTTTTTTGGGATTAGTTTTAGGGTGATTTTGGGGTTATTTTGGGGTTTTTTGGCTCACCTTCCCCGTGGCAAACACGGTTGGGTTGGGGTCGGTTTTTGTGGTGATTTTGGGGTTATTTTGGGGTCAGTTTCAGGGTGATTTTAGGGTTATTTTGGGGTGGTTTTGGGGTTTTTTGGCTCACCCTCTCCGTGGGACACGCGGTTGGGCGGCAGCGGGCCCCGCACGTGGATGATCCCGCAGGGGTTGGGTTTGGGGTGATTTTGGGGTGATTTTGGGTTATTTTGGGGTCAGTTTCGGGGTTATTTTGGGGTTTTTTGGCTCACCCTCTCCGTGGGACACGCGGTTGGGCGGCAGCGGGCCCCGCACGTGGATGATCCCGCAGGGGTTGGGTTTGGGTCGGTTTTGGGGTGATTTTGGGGTTATTTTGGGGTTATTTTGGGGTGGTTTTGGGGTTTTTTGGCTCACCCTCTCCGTGGGACACGCGGTTGGGCGGCAGCGGGCCCCGCACGTGGATGACCCCGCAGGGGTTGGGTTTGGGGTGTTTTTGGGGTTATTTTGGGTTATTTTGGGGTCAGTTTCGGGGTTATTTTGGGGTTTTTTGGCTCACCCTCTCCGTGGGACACGCGGTTGGGCGGCAGCGGGCCCCGCACGTGGATGATCCCGCACCTGTTGGGCATCTCGTCCTCGTTGGGGTACTCGGAGGTGTTGTAGTAATCGACCGAGTGCACGATGCGCAGGTACAGCAGCAGCCGGTCCAGCACCTGGGACATGGGGACATGGGGACATTGGGGACACTGGGGACACTGAGGGGACAGTGCACGATGCGCAGGTACAGCAGCAGCCGGTCCAGCACCTGGGACATGGGGACATTGGGGACATTGGGGACACTGAGGGGACAGGGCACGATGCGCAGGTACAGCAGCAGCCGGTCCAGCACCTGGGACATGGGGACATGGGGACACTGAGGGGACATTGGGGACACTGAGGGGACAGGGCACGATGCGCAGGTACAGCAGCAGCCGGTCCAGCACCTGGGGACATGGGGACATTGGGGACATTGGGGACACTGAGGGGACACTGGGGACACTGAGGGGACATTGGGGACATTGGGGACACTGGGGACACTGAGGAGACATTGGGGACATTGGGGACACTGGGGACATTGGGGACACTGAGAGGACATTGGGGACACTGGGGACACTGAGGGGACACTTTGGGGACACCTCGGGGACACTCTGGGGACACCTCGGGGACACTCTGGGGACGCTCTGGGGACACCCTGGGGACACCTTGGGGACACTCTGGGGACGCTTTGGGGACACTTTGGGGACACTCTGGGAACACCCTGGGGACACCTCGGGGACACTCTGGGGATACATCGGGGACACTCTGGGGACGCCTTGGGGACACCTCGGGGACACCTCGGGGACACCTCGGGGACGCTTTGGGGACACTTTGGGGACACCTTGGGGACACTTTGGGGACACCCTGGGGACACTTTGGGGACACTTTGGGGACACCTCGGGGACACTCTGGGGACACGCATGGCCACACCTTGAGCAGCTTCTCGTCGCGCTCCACGGTGACCTCGGCCGGGTTGGTCTCGCGCGCGGCGTCCTCGGCCGGGGCCGCGCCCTGTCCTTGTCCCTGTCCCTGTCCCTGTCCCTGGCCCTGGCCCTGGCCCAGCAGCTCCTCCTCCTCGGCGCTCACCTCCTCGATCAGGTAATCGGTGATGTGCCGCAGCACGGGGTTCTGGGCCTGCTCGGGGACATTGGGGACATTGGGGACACATTGGGGACATTGGGGACATTGGGGACATCGTCAGGTAATCGGTGATGTGCCGCAGCACGGGGTTCTGGGCCTGGGGACACATTGGGGACATTGGGGACATTGGGGACATCGTCAGGTAATCGGTGATGTGCCGCAGCACGGGGTTCTGGGCCTGCTTGGGGACATTGGGGACACATTGGGGACATTGGGGACACATTGGGGACATTGGGGACATTGGGGACATCGTCAGGTAATCGGTGATGTGCCGCAGCACCGGGTTCTGGGCCTGGGGACACATTGGGGACATTGGGGACATTGGGGACATCGTCAGGTAATCGGTGATGTGCCGCAGCACGGGGTTCTGGGCCTGGGGACACATTGGGGACATTGGGGACATTGGGGACATCGTCAGGTAATCGGTGATGTGCCGCAGCACGGGGTTCTGGGCCTGCTTGGGGACATTGGGGACACATTGGGGACATTGGGGACACATTGGGGACATTGGGGACATCGTCAGGTAATCGGTGATGTGCCGCAGCACCGGGTTCTGGGCCTGCTTGGGGACACATTGGGGACATTGGGGACATTGGGGACATCGTCAGGTAATCGGTGATGTGCCGCAGCACCGGGTTCTGGGCCTGGGGACACATTGGGGACATTGGGGACACATTGGGGACATTGGGGACATTGGGGACATTGGGGACATCATCAGGTAATCGGTGATGTGCCGCAGCACCGGGTTCTGGGCCTGCTCGGGGACACATTGGGGACATTGGGGACATTGGGGACATCGTCAGGTAATCGGTGATGTGCCGCAGCACCGGGTTCTGGGCCTGCTCGGGGACACATTGGGGACATTGGGGACACATTGGGGACATTGGGGACATTGGGGACATCGTCAGGTAATCGGTGATGTGCCGCAGCACGGGGTTCTGGGCCTGCTTGGGGACACATTGGGGACATTGGGGACACATTGGGGACATTGGGGACATCGTCAGGTAATCGGTGATGTGCCGCAGCACGGGGTTCTGGGCCTGGGGACACATTGGGGACATTGGGGACACATTGGGGACATTGGGGACATCGTCAGGTAATCGGTGATGTGCCGCAGCACGGGGTTCTGGGCCTGCTTGGGGACATTGGGGACATTGGGGACATTGGGGACATCGTCAGGTAATCGGTGATGTGCCGCAGCACGGGGTTCTGGGCCTGGGGACACATTGGGGACACATTGGGGACACATTGGGGACATTGGGGACATCGTCAGGTAATCGGTGATGTGCCGCAGCACGGGGTTCTGGGCCTGGGGACACATTGGGGACACATTGGGGACACATTGGGGACATTGGGGACATCGTCAGGTAATCGGTGATGTGCCGCAGCACGGGGTTCTGGGCCTGGGGACATCAATGGGGACACTGGGGACACTGGAGATCCCCTGGTGACACCCTGGGGACACTGGGGACACCATGGATCCCCTGGTGACACTCTGGGGACACTGGAGATCCCCTAGGGACACCCTGGGGACACTGACGACACCACTGGGGACACCCTGGGGACACTGTGGATCCCCTGGTGACACTCTGGGGACACTGGTGACACCATGGATCCCCTGGTGACAATCTGGGGACACCCTGGGGACACTGTGGATCCCCTGGTGACACGATTGGTGACACCCTGGTGACACTGGTGACACCGTGGATCCCCTGGTGACACCCTGGGGACACTGGAGATCCCCTGAGGACACCATTGAGGATGCTGGGGACACCCTGGGGACACTGGGGACACCCTGGTGACACCGGAGATCCCCTGGGGACACCGTGGATCCCCTGGTGACACCACTGGTGAAACTGGTGACACTGTGGATCCCCTGGTGACACTCTGGGGACACCCTGGTGACACTCTGGTGACACCGGTGACACCGTGGATCCCCTGGTGACACCACTGGTGACACTGGTGACACCGTGGATCCCCTGGTAACACCCTGGGGACACTGGAGATCCCCTGGTGACACTGGTGACACCGTGGATCCCCTGGTGACACCACTGGTGACACCGGTGACACCGTGGATCCCCTGACGCCACCGCTGCAGCTCGTCTCACCCCGGGCTCGGCGGCGGGCGGTGGCTCGGTGTCCCCGGCGGCGTCCCCGGCGGTGTCCCCGCCGTCCCCGGCGGCGCCCGGGGGGCTCCAGAGGCGCGCGCGGGCGTCCAGGGCCTGCACCAGGCGCGCGGCCAGCTTGATGTCGTGGCGCACGACGGGCCGGTGCTGCGTCAGCCCCGAGACGTTGCGCACGCGCCGCGTCAGGTCGCGGTTCACGCCGGGGCTCAGCTCGCACTCGCGGAGCTGCAATCCCAAAAAATCACCCCAAAATGTGTCAGAGACACCCCAAATTCACCCCAAAACCCAGCCCCGGGGCGCCGCGCACGCGCCGCGTCAGGTCGCGGTTCACGCCGGGGCTCAGCTCGCACTCGCGGAGCTGGAACCCCAAAAAACACCCCAAAAACCATGAAAATCAGCCCAAAATCACCCCAAAACCACCCCAAAATCCATCAAAACCACCCCAAAACCCAGCCCTGGGGCGCCGCGCACGCGCCGCGTCAGGTCGCGGTTCACGCCGGGGCTGAGCTCGCACTCGCGGAGCTGCAATCCCCAAAAAACACCCCAAAATGTGTCAGAGTCACCCCAAAATCACCCCAAAACCCAGCCCCGGGGCGTTGCGCATGCGCTGCGTCAGGTCGCGGTTCACGCCCGGGCTCAGCTCGCACTCGCGGAGCTGCAATCCCAAAAACACCCCAAAAACCATGAAAATCACCCCAAAATCACCCCAAAACTGCCCCAAAATCCATCAAATTCAGCCCAAAATCACCCCAAAACCCAGCCCCGAGACGTTGCGCACGCGCCGCGTCAGGTCCCGGTTCACACCGGGGCTCAGCTCGCACTCGCGGAGCTGGAACCCCAAAAAGTGTCAGAATCACCCCAAAATGTCTCAGAATGACCCCAAAATCACCCCAAAACCCAGCCCCGAGACGTTGCGCACGCACCGCGTCAGGTCCCGGTTCACACCCAGGCTCAGCTCGCACTCGCGGAGCTGGAACCCCAAAAAAATCCCAAAAACCATCAGAATGACCCCAAAATCCATCAAAATCAGCCCAAAATGTGTCAGAATCATCTCAAAACTATCAAAATCACCCCAAAACTGCCCCAAAATCCATCAAAATCACCCCAAAACCCAGCCCCGGGGCGCTGCGCACGCGCCGCGTCAGGTCGCGGTTCACGCCCGGGCTCAGCTCCCACTCGCGGAGCTGGAACCCCAAAAAAATCCGAAAATGTGTCAGAATCACCCCAAAATCCATCAGAATGACCCCAAAATCACCCCAAAACCCAGCCCCGAGACGTTGCGCACGCGCCGCGTCAGGTCGCGGTTCACGCCGGGGCTCCGCTCGCACTCGCGGAGCTGCAACCCCAAAAAACACCCCAAAATGTGTCAGAGTCACCCCAAAATCCATCAAAATCACCCCAAAAAGCATCAAAATCACCCCAAAACTGCCCCAAAATCCATCAAATTCACCCCAAAACCCAGCCCCGGGGCGCTGCGCACGCGCCGCGTCAGGTCCCGGTTCACACCCGGGCTCAGCTCGCACTCGCGGAGCTGGAATCCCAAAAAACACCCCAAAATGTGTCAGAGTCACCCCAAAATCCATCAAAATCACCCCAAAACTGCCCCAAAAAGCATCAAAATCACCCCAAAACCCAGCCCCGGGGCGCTGCGCACGCGCCGCGTCAGGTCGCGGTTCACGCCCGGGCTCAGCTCGCACTCGCGGAGCTGCAATCCCAAAAAACACCCCAAAAACCATCAGAATCACCCCAAAGACCATCAGAATCACCCCAAAATGTGTCAGGATCACCCCAAAATCCATCAGAATCACCCCAAAATCACCCCAAAACCCAGCCCCGGGGCGTTGCGCACGCGCCGCGTCAGGTCGCGGTTCACGCCGGGGCTCAGCTCGCACTCGCGGAGCTGCAATCCCAAAAAAATCACCCCAAAATGTGTCAGAGTCACCCCAAAATGTGTCAGAGTCACCCCAAAACCACCCCAAAACCCCCCAAATTCACCCCGAAAGCCCCCCGAGCTCGGCCGGCGCCGCCCGCACGCACCCGGATGTTCTGCAGGCTCCAGCAGATCTCCTTGATGTTCACGCTGCGGTCGAAGGTCACCCAGCCCCTCCGGAAGAACCTGGGGAACCCAAAATCCCCAAAATTCCACCCAAAATCCACCCAAAATCCCACCCAAAATCCACCCAGCCCCTCCGGAAGAACCTGGGGACAGAAAACCCCAAAATCCACCCAAAATCCACCCAAAATTCCACCCAAAATTCACCCAAAATCCACCCAAAATCCCCACAAATCCACCCAAAATCCACCCAGCCCCTCCGGAAGAACCTGGGGGCAGAAAACCCCAAAATCCACCCAAAATCCACCCAAAATTCCACCCAAAATCCACCCAAAATCCACCCAAAATCCACCCAGCCCCTGCAGAAGAACCTGGGGAACCCAAAATCCCCAAAATTCCACCCAAAATCCACCCAAAATCCACCCAGCCCCTCCGGAAGAACCTGGGGAACCCAAAATCCCCAAAATTCACCCAAAATCCCCACCCCAAATCCACACAGCCCCTCTGGAAGAACCTGGGGGCAGAAAACCCCAAAATCCACCCAAAATCCACCCAAAATCCACCCAGCCCCTCCGGAAGAACCTGGGGAACCCAAAATCCACCCAAAATTCCACCCAAAATCCACCCAAAATCCCACCCAAAATCCACCCAGCCCCTCCGGAAGAACCTGGGGAACCCAAAATCCCCAAAATTCCACCCAAAATCCACCCAAAATCCACCCAAAATCCACCCAAAATCCACCCAGCCCCTCTGGAAGAACCTGGGGACAGAAAACCCCAAAATCCCCAAATTTCGACCCAAAATCCACCCAAAATTCCCACAATTCCACCCAAAATCCCCAAAATTCACCCAAAATCCCCAAAATCCACCCAAAATCCCCACAATTCCACCCAAAACTCGCCCAGCCCCTCCTGAACCCCCTGGGGTGATCCCAAAACCCCCAAAAAGACCCAAAAAAGCCTCAAAGTGACCCCAGAAAGCCCCAAAGTGACCCCAAAACGCCCCAAAAACCCCAAAAAGCCCCAAAGTGACCACAAAACACCCCAAAGTGACCCCAAAACACCCCGGAGTGACCCCAAAACACCCCAAAGTGACCCCAAAACGCCTCAAAGTGACCCCAAAACACCCCAAAGTGACCCCAAAAAGCCCCAAAGTGACCCCAAAACGCCCCAAAGTGACCCCAAAACGCCTCAAAGTGACCCCAAAACACCCCAAAGTGACCCCAAAAAGCCCCAAAGTGACCCCAAAACACCCCAAAGTGACCCCAAAAAGCCCCAAAGTGACCCCAAAACGCCCCAAAGTGACCCCAAAAAGCCCCGAAGTGACCCCAAAACACCCCAAAGTGACCCCAGTCCCCCTCACCTCCTCTCGGGCTGCGGCTCCGACAGCGCCACGCGCATGAACCCGGGGTAGCGCTTGCACAGCTGCGGGGACACCGGGGGTTTGGGGGGGTTTGGGGGGATTTTGGGGGGCACAGCGGGGGTTTGGGGGGGTTTGGGGGGATTTTGGGGGGCACAGCGGGGGTTTGGGGGGGTTTGGGGGATTTTGGGGGGCTTTGGAGGTTTTTTGGGGGGATTTTGGGGGGCGCAGGGGGGTTTTTGGGAGGGTTTTTGGAGTTTTGGGGGGCACAGGGGGGCTTTGGGGTGGTTTTTGGGGTGGTTTTTGGGGGGTGCAGGGGGGCTTTGGGGGCGTTTTTGGGTGGTTATGGGTGCATTTGGGGTCCCAAGGCTGTGATTTTGGGGGGGTTTTGGGGGTTTTTGGGGTGGTTTTGGGGTTTTGGGGGGTCTCAGGGCTGTGTTTTGGGGTTTTTGGGGTGGTTTTGGGGTTTTTGGGGGTCTCAGGGCTGTGTATTGGGGTTTTTGGGGTGGTTTTGGGGTTTTTGGGGGTCCCAAGGCTCTGATTTTGGGGGGTTTTTGGGGTGGTTTTGGGGTAGTTTTTGGGGTGGTTTTTGGGGTGATTTTTGGAGCGATTTTGGGTGATTTTTGGGGTTTTTTGGGGGTGGTTTTGGGGGCGAATTAGGGTGATTTTTGGGGTTTTTTTGGGCTTGGTTTTTGGGCTGGTTTTTGGGGTGTTTTTGGGTGGGTTTTATGGGGTGGTTTTTGGGGTGTTTTTGGGCTGGTTTTGGGGTGGTTTTTGGGTGATTTTTGGGGTGATTTTGGGGCAGTTTTGGGTGGTTTTTGAGATGGTTTTTGCGCTCATTTTTGGGCTGATTTTTGGGGTGATTTTTGGGCTGTTTTTTGGAGTGTTTTCGGGGTGGTTTTTGGGGTGATTTTTGGGGTTTTTGGGTTCTCACCGCCACGATCTCGGCCTGGGCGATGTTGGGGGCGATGTTCCTCATGAACAGCGAGCAGGTTTTGTGCGGGGTTTTGGGCTGGTTTTGGGGCGGTTTTGGGGCGGTTTTGGCTGTTTTTGGGCTGGTTTTTGGGCGGTTTTTTGGGGTGGTTTTTGGGGTGATTTTTGGGGTTTTGGGGTTCTCACCGCCACGATCTCGGCCTGGGCGATGTTGGGCGCGATGTTCCTCATGAACAGCGAGCAGGTTTTGTGCAGGGTTTGGGGTTTTTGGGGCGGTTTTGGCTGTTTTTGGGCTGGTTTTTGGGCAGTTTTTTGGGGTGATTTTTGGGGTTTTTGGGGTTTTGGGGTTCTCACCGCCACGATCTCGGCCTGGGCGATGTTGGGCGCGATGTTCCTCATGAACAGCGAGCAGGTTTTGTGCAGGGTTTGGGGTTTTTGGGGCGGTTTTGGCTGGTTTTGGGCTGGTTTTTGGGCGGTTTTTTGGGGTGATTTTTGGGGTGATTTTTGGGGTTTTGGGGTTCTCACCGCCACGATCTCGGCCTGGGCGATGTTGGGCGCGATGTTCCTCATGAACAGCGAGCAGGTTTTGTGCAGGGTTTGGGGTTTTTGGGGCGGTTTTGGGGCGGTTTTGGCTGTTTTTGGGCTGGTTTTTGGGCGGTTTTTTGGGGTGATTTTTGGGGTTTTTGGGGTTTTGGGGTTCTCACCGCCACGATCTCGGCCTGGGCGATGTTGGGCGCGATGTTCCTCATGAACAGCGAGCAGGTTTTGTGCAGGGGTCTCGGCCTGGGCGCCTCGGGGCCGCCCCCCGCCCCTCCCCCCGCCCCCGGGGCGCCCCCCGGCCCCCCCTCCTTGGCCTTGGGGGGAGGGGAGGCGGCGCCGCCCGCGGGGGGAGGGGTCCCGGCCGCGTCCTCGCCGAGGGGCTTCGGCTCCTTGGGCTCCTCTGGGGGGACACGGCGGGGTCACGGGGACACCCCGGAAACAGCGGGACACCAGAGACCCCCAGGGACCCCCAACACCCACCCCCGAGACCCAAAACACCCCCAGAGACCCCCAACACCCACCCTAGGGACCCCAAATACCCCAAACCCCACCCCAGAGACCCCCAACACCCACCCTAGGGACCCCAAACCCACCCCAGAGACCCCCAACACCCCAAACCCAAACCCAGGGACCCCAAACACCCCCAGAGACCCCAAACACCCCTAAAGACCCCAAACCCCCACCCAGAGACCCCCAAACCCACCCCAGAGACCCCAAACACCCCCAAAGACCCCAAACCCAAACCCAGGGACCCCAAACACCCCCAAAGACCCCAAACCCCACCCTAGAGACGCCAAATCCACCCCAGAGACCCCCAACACCCACCCTAGGGACCCCAAACACCCCCAGAGACCCCAAACCCCACCCAAAGACCCCAAACCCCACCCCAGGGACCCCAAACCCCTACCCAGAGACCCCGAACACCCCCAAATACCCCAAACCCCACCCTAGAGACCCCAAACCCAAACCCAGAGACCCCAAACACCTCTGAATGTCCCCACTGTTCCCCGTGTCCCCCCAGTGTCCCCCCGGTGTCCCCTCACCGTCCTTGCCGGCCGCTCTCCGTGTCCCCCCCTCGCTGTCCCCAGTGTCCCCAGTGTCCCCCGTGTCACCCCAGTGTCCCCAGTGTCCCCCGTGTCCCCTCACCGTCCTTGCCGGCCGCTCTCCGTGTCCCCCCCTCGCTGTCCCCAGTGTCCCCCGTGTCACCCCAGTGTCCCCAATGTCCCCAGTGTCCCCTCACCGTCCTTGCCGGCCGCTCTCCGTGTCCCCCCCTCGCTGTCCCCGCTGTCACTGTCCCCGTCCTCGCTGTCCCGGCTGCGCTGACGCGGCCGCGCCTGCAGGGGGCGCACGGGGGGCGTCAGGGGGCGGGGCTTGGCCAAAAGGGGCGGGGCTAAAGGGATTTAATGAGGCGGGGAGGAGCCTATGTGGGGGAGGAGGCTGTGGAGGGGTGTGGCTTGTGGAGAGGGGAGGTGCTTCCTGTGGGGAGGGGCTCTGGGGAGGTGGGGCTTAACAGAAAGGGGTGTGGCTTGTTGGAAAGGGGTGTGGCTTGTTAAAAAGGAATGTAATTTGATATTAAAGGGGTGTGGCTTACTAGAAAGGGGTGTGGCTTATTAAAAAGGGATGTAATTTGATATTAAAGGGGTGTGGTCTGTTGGAAAGAGGTGTGGCTTGTTAGAGAGGGGTGTGGTTTATTATTAAAGGGGTGTGGTTTATTGCAAATAGGTGTGGTTAGAAAGGGGTGTGGCTAACAGAAAAGGGGTGTGGCTTGATCAACACCACTGTGGTCATGGCAGGGGTGGAGCTTTGTGTGGTGTGGCCAGCTGGGGGTGTGTCCACTGACCTTGGCCCCGCCCTCCTTGTCGCCTTCCTCAGCCTTGGGCCCCTTGTCCGGCCCCTCCTCCTCTGGCCCCGCCCCCGCAGCAGGCTCCGCCCCTGGCTCCGCCCCTTCGGCCTGTGGGGAGAGAAGGGAGGGGTCAAAGGGGACCCCAAATGAACAGGAGACCCCAAAACAGCCCTCAAAAAGCACCCCAGGGGGCAAAAGGGACCCCAAAACAGCCCCAAAGCCACTGGGGTGACCCCAAAAATGGCCCCAAGGACCAAAAGAACCCCAAAACAGCTCTCGAAAAACACCCCAGGGCGCAAAAGGGACCCCAAAGCCACTCTGGTGACCCCAAAATGGCCGTAAAGAACCCCTGAGAATCGAAGCAATGTTAAAAAAAACCCCCAGGGGACCCCAAAATCCCCCCGGGACCCCCACCTTGGCGCTGTCGTCGCCGTCGGGGCGCTCGGCGGGGCCCTTCCCGGCGGGCTCCGGCGGCCGCGGCTCCTCCTTCTTGGGGCCTTCGGCCTTGTCCGCCCGCTCCTCCTCCTCCTCCTGCTCCAGGATGCGCAGGTCGTTCTCCGTGCCGCCCTCCATCTTAATCACCGCTGGGAAAACGGGGAGAAAACGCCGAAAACGGGGTTCAAAACAGCCAAAAACGGGGTAAACGCAGGTGAAAATGAGTCAGAAATTCCTGAAAACGGGATTAGAAACCGAGGAGAGGAATCCTGTCCTCCTTCACGCTAATTATTGCCAGAAATGAGTAAACACATTAAAATTGAGGAAAAAAAACCCCAAAATTAGGTGAGAAAACCTTAACAATTGGTTTAAATGGACCCCAAACCAGGCAACAACTGCTGGGAAAGCAGCAAAAAAACCCTGAAACTGAAAAAACATTTTCATTTGAGTCAGAAACACTCTGAAATGGGTGTCCGCTCACGACTTTCCTCCGCACCATTCCCTCACAATTCCTCACCTTTTTCCTCCCCTCACGCTTTCTCTATTTTTTCTCCCCTCATGTTTTCCCGCCATTTTCTCCCCTCACAGTTCCTGCCTTTTTCTTCCCTCACGCTTTCTCCATTTTTTCTCCCTATTTCCCCCTTTTTCTCCCCTCACAATTCTCCCTTTTTTCTCCCCTCACACTTTCTCTAATTTTCCCCCCTCACGTTTTCCCGCCATTTTCTCCCCTCACAATTCCTCCCTTTTCCTCCCCTCACACTTTCTCCATTTTTTCTCCCCTCACGTTTTCCCGCCATTTTCTCCCCTCACAATTCCCCCCTTTTCCTCCCCTCACACTTCCTCCATTTTTTCCCCCCTCACGTTTTCCTGCCCTTTTCCTCCCCTCACATTTCCCCCCTTTTTCTCCCACTTCCCCCCTTTTTCTCCCCTCACACTTCCTCCATTTTTTCTCCCACTTCCCCCCTTTTCCTCCCCTCACACTTTCTCCATTTTTTCTCCCAATTCCCCCCTTTTTCTCCCCTCACGTTTTCCCGCCATTTCCTCCCCTCACACTTCCTCCATTTTTTCTCCCCTCACAGTTCCCACCATTTTCTCCCCTCACGCTTTCTCTACTTTTTGTCCCAATTTCCCCCTTTTCCTCCCCTCACACTTCCCCCCTTTTCCTCCCCTCACACTTCCTCCATTTTTTCTCACAATCCCCCTTTTCCTCCCCTCACAGGTCCCGCCATTTTCTCCCCTCACACTTCCTCCATTTTTTCCCCCCTCACGTTTTCCTGCCCTTTTCCTCCCCTCACATTTCCCCCCTTTTTCTCCCAATTCCCCCCTTTTTCTCCCCTCACACTTCCTCCATTTTTTCTCCCACTTCCCCCCTTTTCCTCCCCTCACACTTTCTCCATTTTTTCTCCCAATTCCCCCCTTTTTCTCCCCTCACGTTTTCCCGCCATTTTCTCCCCTCACACTTCCTCCATTTTTTCTCCCCTCACGGTTCCCACCATTTTCTCCCCTCACGCTTTCTCTACTTTTTGTCCCAATTTCCCCCTTTTCCTCCCCTCACACTTCCCCCCTTTTTTTCTCACAATCCCCCTTTTCCTCCCCTCACATCCCCCGCGCCGCCTCGGGCCCGTCTCCTCGGCCTCGCCCGCCATTTTTACCCCACCGGCCGCCATTTTCCGCCTTTTCCCAACCCATCTCCCCACAAAAGACGTTTTTTGCTCTCGGGGCTACCTGCGTCCAGCGTCTTGACGATCTGCGGCGCGCGCTCGATGTCCAGCAGCAGGTTGTCGAACCAGCCGTGCTCCCACAGGTAGAGGAAGACGCCCAGGCGGTTCCTGAGCGCGGCCTGCGCCTCCTGCTGCCGCTTCCCGGCCTCGTCGGGGTGGTACTTGGAGCGGAACCTGCGGGGTTTTGGGGTGAAAAACGGGGAAATCGGGGCTCAGAGCGGGGGGAGGCAACCCCCCCGGCCCGCACGGTCATGGGGGAGCCCCCAAAATCGGGGGGGGTGGGGAGGGGGAGGGTGGGGGGGGCCTAATGTGGGGAGGGGGGAGCCCCAAATGTGTTAACTGGGAATTGGGGAGGGGGACGCCCCAAATTTACGGGGGAACCCCGAGTTTGGTATAATTGGGGAGGGGGGAGCCCCAAATTTATGGGGGAACCCCGAGTTTGATATAATTGGGGAGGGGGGAGCCCCAAATTTACGGGGGAACCCCGAGTTTGGTATAACTGGGGAGGGGGGAGCCCCAAATTTATGGGGGAACCCCGAGTTTGGTAAAACTGGGGAGGAAGGAGCCCCAAATGCGTTCATTGGGAATAGGGGAGGGGGACACCCCAAATTTACGGGGGAACCCCGAGTTTGGTATAACTGGGGAGGGGGGAGCCCCAAATTTATGGGGGAACCCCGAGTTTGGTATAATTGGGGATGGGGGACACCCCAAATTTATGGGGGAACCCCGAGTTTGGTAAAACCGGGGAGGGGGGAGCCCCAAATGTGTTCATTGGGAATTGGGGAGGGGGGAACCCCAAATTTACGGGGGAACCCCAAGTTTGGTAAATCTGGGGAGGGGGACACCCCAAATTTATGGGGAAACCCCGAGATTGGTAAAACTGGGGAGGGGGATCCCCATTTCTTACAGACAGGACCCCCCCAATGTCCCCGAAACCGGGGGGATCTGAGCCCCCCCAGAGGGGGTTGAAGTTTTGGGGTTTTTTGGGGTTTTTTTGCATTTTTGGGGTGTTTTGAGACATTTTCAGGGCTGCTTTTAAGAGCGTTTTTTACATTTTTGGGGGTGTTTTGAGACATTTTTAGGGGTGCTTTTCGGGCTGTTCTATTGCATTTTTGTGGGTGTTTTTAGGGTTGTTTTTTGCACTTTTTTGGGGCTGTTTTGACACATTTTCAGGGCTGTTTTTTGCACTTTTTTGGGGCTGCTTTTTGCATTTTTTGGGGCTGTTTTGAGACATTTTCAGGGCTGGTTTTTTGCATTTTCGGGGCTGTTTTGACACATTTTCAGGGCTGCTTTTTGCATTTTTCGGGGCTGTTTTGAGACATTTTTGGGGCTGTTTTTAGCACTTTTTTGGGGCTGTTTTGAGACATTTCCAGGGCTGTTTTTGAGGGTGTTTTGAGACATTTTCAGGGATATTTTGGGGCTGTTTTGAGACATTTTTTTGGGGCTGTTTTGAGCCATTTCCAGGGCTGCTTTTTGCATTCTGGGGCTGTTTCTAACCCCGCGCTGCCCGCAGCTTCGCGGCTGCTCTCAGGTACGTTTTTGGGGTGCTTTCCCCCGGTTCTGGGCTATTTTCAGAGCCCGTTTTCGGGGAATTCCGGGGGCGTTTTTGGGGAATTCCGGGGTGTTTTTGGGGCGCCCCCGGGGGGGTGTTTCGGGGCGGTTCCGAGCAGGCCCCGGGCTCTGGGAGGCCGCTCCAGGTGTGTTCCAGGTGTGGCCCGTGGGGGGGTCGGGGGGGGTTGCTCATACCTACACTCGCCGCGAGCGTCGCCGTCCGCCGGGCCCCGCCGGAGTGCGGCGCTTTTAAAACCCCGGGCCCCGAAATCGGCCGCTTTTTGGGGCAGCTTCTCAACCAAACCCCCCGAAAAATAAAAAAACGACCCTGGCTGAGTCCTGCACTGTGACCTCGCCGCATTGTGCGCGGCCCCGCCCTCTCTGCCTGCCCCCAGCCGGCGGCTCCGCGGCTCCGAGGGAGCTGGGGGAGAAGGGAAGCGTTAAACCTGGAGAGAGCCCCAAATCCACCCCAAAACCACCCCAAAATCCACCCCAAAACTGCCAAAAAATCCACCCCAGAACTGCCAAAAAATCCACCCCAAAACTGCCCCGGAACGGCTCCGAGGGAGCTGGGGGAGAAGGGAAGCGTTAAACCTGCAGAGAGCCCCAAATCCACCCCAAAACCACCCCAAAATCCACCCCAAAACTGCCCCAGAATGCTGGGGGAGAAGGGAAGCGTTAAACCTGGAGAGAGCCCCAAAAATACACCCCAAAACCACCCCAAACTGCCCCAAATCTACCCCAAAACTGCCCCAGAATGGCTCCAAGGGAGCTGGGGGAGTAAAGAAGCGTTAAACCTGGAGCAACCCCAAAAATCCACCCCAAAATCCACCCCAAAACTGCCCCGGAACAGCTCCGAGGGAGCTGGGGGAGAAGGGAAGCGTTAAACCTGGAGAGAGCCCCAAATCCACCCCAAATCCACCCCAAATCCACCCCAAACTGCCCCAAACTGCCCCAGAGTGCTGGGGGAGAAGGGAAGCGTTAAACCTGCAGAGAGCCCCAAAATCCACCCCAAAACTGCCCCAAAACTGCCCCAAAACTGCCCCAAACTGCCCCAAATCTACCCCAGAACGGCTCTCAGGACATTTTAGGGTCTCTCAAGACATTTTGGGGTGCAGAACATTCCGGAAGCCTCCGGCACGTACCACTGCTCATCCTCCCTGTTCCCCCAAACCCCGCGGACACTTTTGGGGCTCTCAGGACACTTTTGGGACATGGAAAGTTCCGGAACCCCCTGGCACGTACCACTCCCTGCCCCCCCCAGACATTTTGGGGTCTCTCAGGACATTTTGGGGTCTCTGAGGACACTTTTGGGGCACGGAACATTCCAGAACCCCCTGAAACGTACCACTCCCCATCCCCCCAGACATTTTAGGGTCTCTCAGGAGGTTTTTGGGGTCCGGAATGTTCCGGAACCCCCGGCACACACCACTCCTCATCCTCCCCACAGATTTTTTGGGTCTCTCAGGACATTTTGGGGTCCGGAACGTTCCGGAACCCCCTGGCAAGTACCGCTCCCTGCCCCCCCAGACATTTTAGGGTCTCTCAGGAGGTTTTCGGGGTCTCTCAGGAGGTTTTCGGGGTCTCTCAGGACATTTTGGGGTCCGGAACATTCCAGAACCCCCCGGCACGTACCACTCCCTGCCCCACACGGACATTTTAGGGTCTCTCAGGAGGTTTTTGGGGTCTCTCAGGACATTTGGGGGTCTCTCAGGACACTTTTGGGGCACGGAAGGTTCCGGAACCCCCTGGCAAGTACCACTCCCTGCCCCCCACGGACATTTTAGGGCCTCTCAGGACATTTTGGGGTCTCTCAGGAGGTTTTTGGGGTCTCTCAGGAGGTTTTTGGGGTCCGGAACATTCCAGAACCCCCCGGCACGTACCACTCCTCGTCCTTGTGGGCCAGGAAGAACTCCTGCAGCTGCTGCCGCCGGAAGTCCAGCTTGTAGTCGTTGTAGCGCTTGACGGCCTCGGTCTCGTCCACGGCGTCGTCCAGCGACAGCAGGAACTCCTTGAAGCTCTTCATCACCGGGGGCGCCATGCCCAGGTCCACCTCCGCGATGGTGCCCAGCCTGGGGGGGATATCGGGGGGTATCGGGGGCTTTGGGGTCACTATCGCGGGGTTTGGGGTCACTATCGGGGGATATCGGGGGGTATCAGGGAGTTTGGGGTCACTATCGGGGGTTTGGGGTCACTATCGGGGGATATCGGGGGGTATCGGGGGGTATCGGGGGGTATCGGGGGGTTTGGGGTCACTATCAGGGGATATTGGGGGATATCGGGGGCTTTGGGGTCACTATCGGGGGGTTTGGGATTGATATCGGGGGATATCGGGGGATATTGGGGGCTTTGGGGTCACTATCGCGGGGTTTGGGGTCACTATCGGGGGGTTTGGGATTGATATCGGGGGATATCGAGGGGTATCAGGGGGTTTTGGGGTCACTATTGTGGGTTTGGGGTTGATATCGGGGGCTTTGGGGTCACTATTGTGGGTTTGGGGTCACTATCGGGGGGTTTGGGGTCACTATCGGGGGTTTGGGATTGATATCGGGGGATATCGGGGGATATCGGGGGCTTTGGGGTCACTATCGGGGGTTTGGGGTCGAAATCGGAGGTTTGGAGTCACTATTGGGGGCTTTGGGGTCACTATCGGGGGTTTGGGATTGATATTGGGGGATATCGAGGGGTATCAGGGGGTTTTGGGGTCACTATTTTGGGTTTGGGGTTGATATCGGGGGTTTTGGGGTCACTATTTTGGGTTTGGGGTCACTATCGGGGATATCGCAGGGTTTGGGATCGATATTGGAGCATTTGGGTTCAAAGTCGGGGGTTTTGGGGGGTCCCGGGTGGGTTTTTGGGGTGCATCCCGGGGTTTTGGGGCTCACCTGGCCTGGATGGGCAGCAGCTGGTGCTGCAGCAGCTGGCGCTGGCTCGGTTTTGGGGCAGTTTGGGGGATTTTGGGGCAGTTTTGGGGTTTTTGGGGCTCGGGAAGCTCTGGGAGATTCGGGATTTTTTGGGGGGGTTTTGGGGGGTCCCGGGTGGGTTTTTGGGGTGAATCCCGGGGTTTTTGGGGCTCACCTGGCCTGGATGGGCAGCAGCTGGTGCTGCAGCAGCTGGTGCTGCATCTCGTGGGGGCCCCAGGGCGCCTGGGGGGGGCCGTAGGTGGGGCCGGCCCCGCCCCCGCTGTAGGGCAGCTCGTAGCCGCTGTGGTACGGGTCCGAGCCGTGGTCATCCCTGGGGACACAGGGGACACTGAGGGGACACTGAGGGGACACTGAGGGGACAATGAGGGGACACTGAGGGGTCAGGGGTCCGAGCCGTGGTCATCCCTGGGGACACAGGGGACACAGGGGACACTGAGGGGACACTGAGGGGTCAGGGGTCACTGAGGGGTCAGGGGTCCGAGCCGTGGTCATCCCTGGGGACACAGGGGACACTGAGGGGACAGACAGGGACACTGAGGGGACACTGAGGGGTCAGGGGTCACTGAGGGGTCAGTGGGGGTTAATTTTGGGGTGTATTTGGGCTGTTTTAGTGCTGGTTTTGGGCTGTTTTGTGCTGTTTTCAGGCTGGTTTTGGGGTTGTTTTTTGGGGTGGTTTTGGGCTGTTTTCGGGGTGTATTTGTGCTGTTTTGGTGCTGTTTTGGTGCTGGTTTTTGGGCTGTTTTGTGCTGTTTTCAGGGTGTTTTTGGTGCTGTTTTGGGCTGTTTTCGGGGTGTATTCAGGCTGGTTTTGGTGGTGTTTTTTGGGCTGGTTTTGGTGTTGGTTTTGGGCTGTTTTTTGGTGTTGTTTTTGGGCTGTTTTCGTGCTGTTTTTAGGCTGGTTTTGGTGCTGTTTTTGGTGCTGTCTTTGGGCTGTTTTCGGGGTGGTTTTGGGGTGTTTTTGGGGTTGGTGTTGGTTTTGGGCTGTTTACAGGGTGTATTTGGGCTGTTTTTGGGCTGGTTTTGGGGTGTATTTGTGCTGGTTTTGGGCTGTTTTTTGGGCTGGTTTTGGGCTGTGTTTGGTGTGGTTTTGGGGCTGGTTTTGGGGTGTTTGGGGCTGTTTCTGGGGGTCTCACCAGTCCCGGCGCAGCCGCTTCTGGGCCGGTTTTGGGGCTGTTTTCGGGGTATTTTTGGTGCTGTTTTCGGGGTGTATTTAGCCTGGTTTTGGGGTGTTTTTGATGCTGTTCCTGGGGTGTTTTGTGCCGTTTCAGGGGGTCTCACCAGTCCCGGCGCAGCCGCTTCTGGGGCGGTTTTTGGGCTGGTTTTTGGGCTGTGTTTGGTGTGGTTTTGTGCTGGTTTCGGGGCTGGTTTTGGGCTGTTTCTGCTGTTGTTTTCGGGGTGTATTTAGGCTGGGTTTGGGCTGTTTCTGGTGTTGTTTTCGGGGTGTATTTAGGCTGGTTTTGGGCTGTTTTTGGGGTTGTTTTTGGGGTGTTTTGTGCCGTTTCGGAGGGTCTCACCAGTCCCGGCGCAGCCGTTTCTGGGCCGGTTTTTGTGCTGTTTTTGGCTGTTTTTTGGGCTGTTTTTGGGGCTGTTTTTGGGCTGTTTTTGGGGTTGTTTTGGGGTTGTTCTTGGGGTGTTTCTGGCTGTTTTTGGGGGTCTCACTAGTCCCAGCGCAGCCGTTTCTGGGGCGGTTTTTGTGCTGTTTTGGGCTGGTTTTGGGCTGGTTTTTTGGGGTGTTTTGGGCTGGTTTTGGGGGTCTCACCAGTCGCGGCGCAGCCGTTTTTGAGCTGTTTTCGGGGTGTATTTGGGCTGGTTTTGGGCTGGTTTTGGGGTTGTTTTGGGGTTGTTTCTGGGGTGTTTTGTGCTGTTTCAGGGGGTCTCACCAGTCCCAGCACAGCCGCTTCTGGGGCTGTTTTTGGGCTGTTTTTGGGGTGTATTTGGGCTGGTTTTTGGGCTGTTTTTTGGCTGGTTTGGGGGTGGTTTTGGGGTTGTTTTTAGGGCCATTTTTGGGGTGTTTTGTGCCGTTTCGGGGGTCTCACCAGTCCCGGCGCAGCCGCTTCTGGGGCTGTTTTCGGGCTGGTTTTGGGCTGGTTTTGGGGTGATTTTGGGGCTGGTTTTTGGCTGTTTTTTAGCTGGTTTTGGGGTTGTTTTTAGGGCCATTTTTGGGGTGTTCTTGGCTGGTTTCGGGGGTCTCACCAGTCCCGGCGCAGCCGTTTCTGGGGCTGTTTTTGTGCTGTTTTTTGGGCTGTTTTTGGGCTGTCTTTGGGCTGTTTTTTGGGGCTGTTTTTGGGCTGGTTTTGGGCTGTTTCTGGTGTTGTTTTTGGGGTGTTTTGTGCCGTCTCGGGGGTCTCACCAGTCCCGGCGCAGCCGCTTCTGGGGCTGTTTTTGGGCTGTTTTTGGGGCTGTTTTTTGGGGCTGTTTTTTGGGGTTGTTTTGGGGTTGTTTTTGGGGTGTTTCTGGTGTTGTTTTTGGGGTGTTTTGTGCCGTCTCGGGGGTCTCACCAGTCCCGGCGCAGCCGCTTCTGGGGCGGGCTCAGCTCGTGCCGGGGCGGCGAGAAGCGCTCGCGCCGCGTGCGGTCGTAGTCCCGGTAATCGCGGCTGCGGCGCTCGCGGCCCCGCTCCCAGTCCCTGCGGAACCGAGCCCAGACTGGGCAAACTGGGACCCCCACAGACCCCAAACTGGGACCCAAACTGGGCAAACTGGGACCCCAAACTGGGCAAACTGGGACCCCAAACTGGGACCCCAAACTGGGACCCCAAACTGGGACCCCCAGGGACCCCAAACTGGGCAAACTGGGACCCCAAACTGGGCAAACTGGGACCCCCACGGACCCCAAACTGGGACCCCAAACTGGGACCCCAAACTGGGCAAACTGGGAACCAAACTGGGCAAACTGGGACCCCGAACTGGGACCCCAAACTGGGCAAACTGGGACCCCCAGGGACCCCAAACTGGGACCCCCAGAGACCCCAAACTGGGACCCCAAACTGGGACCCCCACAGACCCCAAACTGGAACCCCAAACTGGGCAAACTGGGAACCAAACTGGGACCCCAAACTGGGAACCAAACTGGGCAAACTGGGACCCCGAACTGGGACCCCAAACTGGGCAAACTGGGAACCCCAGAGAACCCAAACTGGGACCCCCAGAGACCCCAAACTGGGCAAACTGGGACCCCAAACTGGGACCCCAAACTGGGACCCCAAACTGGGCAAACTGGGAGCCCCAACTGGGAGCCCAAACTGGGACCCCAAACTGGGAACCAGGGACCCCAAACTGGGCAAACTGGGAGTGAGGGAACCCCAGTGCCCCCCAGTCCCTCTCACTCGTCACTCCCAGTCCCTCCCAGTGTCCCCAGTGCCCCTCCCCGGTATCCCCAGTGTCCCCCCAGTGTCCCCAGTGCCCCCAGTGTGTCCCCGGTGTCACTCCCAGTGCTCCCGGTGTCCCTGACTGGTCAATCCCAGTGTCTCCAGTGCCCCTCCCCGGTGTCCCCAGTGTCCCCAGTCCCTCCCCAGTGTCCCCCCAGTGTCCCCCGTGTCCCCACCGGTCGCTCCACTCGTCCCTCCTCCTCTCGTCCCTCTCCCGGGATCTCTCGCAGTGTCCCCAGTGTCACTCCCCAGTGTCCCCAGTGTCCCTCCCAGTGTCCCCAGTGTCCCTGACTGGTCACACCCCGTGTCCCCCGTGTCCCCACCGGTCGCTCCACTCGTCCCGTCTCCTCTCGTCCCTCTCCCGGGATCTCTCGCAGTGTCCCCAGTGTCCCTGACTGGTCACACCCCGTGTCCCCAGTGTCCCCCCGGTGTCCCCAGTGTCCCCCCAGTGTCCCCATGTCCCCACCGGTCGCTCCACTCGTCCCGCCTCCTCTCGTCCCTCTCCCGGGATCTCTCGTAGTCGCTGCGCTCGCGCCGGAACTTGTCCCTGCGCCGCCGGTCGTACTCGTCATCGCTGTCACCCATCCTGGGGACACAGAGTGACCAACTGACCACCAGAGTGACCAACTGAGTGACCACCCTGTGCTCGTCATCGCTGTCACCCATCCTGGGGACACGGGGGGACAACAGAGTGACCAACTGACCCCCAGAGTGACCCCCAGAGCAACCACCCCGTGCTCGTCATCGCTGTCACCCATCCTGGGGACACACAGTGACCAACTGAGTGACCAACTGAGTGACCAACTGACCACCACAGTGACCACCCCGTGCTCGTCATCGCTGTCACCCATCCTGGGGACAGGGGACACCAGAGTGACCAACTGAGTGACCAACTGACCCCCAGAGTGACCAACAGAGTGACCAACTGACCCCCAGAGTGACCCCCAGACTGACCACCCTGTGCTCGTCATCGCTGTCACCCATCCTGGGGACACAGAGTGACCAACTGAGTGACCAACTGACCCCCAGAGTGACCAACAGAGTGACCCCAGACACCCAGAGTGACCCCACAGTGACCAACTGACCCCCAGAGTGACCCCAGAGTGACCCCAGAGTGACCACCCCGTGCTCGTCATCGCTGTCACCCACCCTGGGGACACAGCAGGGTCACCAAGACCCCCCCCAGTGACCCCAGACCCACAAACTGACCCCAAAGGGACCCCAAAACGACCCCCAGACGCCCAGAGTGACCCCCTGGACGCCCCTGAGCCCACAGAGACCCCCAGAGCGACCCCAAACCCTCAGAGTGACCCCCGCAGCCCCCCGAAACGGCCCCCAGACCCCCCCCGTGACCCCCACAGCGACCCCAACCCCCCCAAAACCCCACTCCCTGCCCCCCCAACCCCTCACGACCCCCGGGACCCCCCCAGGCCCCCTCCCAGACCCCCCCCAGACCCCCAAACCCCCTCCCATGAACCCCCAGACTCCCAGACCCCCTCCCATGACCCCCAGGCCCCCTCCCAGACCCCCCCCACACCCCCAGACCCCCTCCCATGATGCCCCGGGGCCGCCCCCAGACCCCCAACCCCCCCCAGGCCGCCCTCCCGTGATGCTTTGCGGCCTCCACCAGACCCCCCCCCCCCGCCTCACGACCACCCCCCCACCCACCGCAACCCCCGTGACGTCACTCCCGCCCTCCGTGACGTCACACCGAGGGGGGGGGACACCCCCCTCCCGGACCTGCCCGCGCGCTCCCGGCCCCGCGCGCCGCTGCCCCGCTCGCTTCCGGCCCGCGCCGCCGCCGCCGCCGGAAGTGACGCAGCCGCGGCGCCGCCGCGATGGCGCCGCCGGAAGCGAGGGGAGGGGGAAGGCGGGGAAAAGGGAGGGACGGCACCGCGCCCACCGGGGCCTCACCCGCGGCCGCGCCGGTGCGGGAGGCGCGGAGGAGCCGCCGGGGGCGGCGGGCGGAGCTCGGGGCGCTCCCGGAGGCCGCGGGGGCCGCGCTCGTCTCTATGGTCGCGGGGGCCGCTCCGCCCGCGCTCCTCTCTATGGTCGCTCCGAGGGGGGAGGAACCCGGCGCTCCGCCGGACTGCGCCTGCGCGGCCGCCGCGCTGCCATTGGCCGCCGCTCCCGCGCGCGCGCGCGCGCGGGGGGGGCCCCGCCCACGGCGGGCGCCGCCATCTTCTGCGCGCGCGTCACGTGACGGCGGCGGCGCCGCCATTTTGTGCCGCCGCCGCCCGCGCAGGCGCAGAGCGGCCCCTGAGGCCCCAGTGGGCGCCGCCATTTTGAGTGTGCCCCCCCCAGTGCCCTCCCAGTGCCACCAGTGCCACCCCAGTGTCACCCCTGTGCCACCAGTGTCACCCCAGTGTCACCCCAGTGCCCTCCCAGTGCCACCAGTGTCACCCCAGTGTCACCCCAGTATCACCCCAGTGCCCCCCAGTGCCCTCCCAGTGCCACCGGTACCACCCCAGTGTCACCCCAGTGTCACCCCAGTGTCACCCCAGTGCCCTCCCAGTGCCCTCCCAGTGCCACCAGTGCCACCAGTGTCACCCCAGTGTCACCCCAGTATCACCCCAGTGCCCTCCCAGTGCTCCCAGTGCCACCGGTACCACCCCAGTGTCACCCCAGTGCCACCAGTGTCACCCCAGTGCCCTCCCAGTGCCACCAGTGTCACCCCAGTGTCACCCCAGTGCCACCAGTGTCACCCCAGTGCCCCCCAGTGCCCCTCGCAGGTCCGTACTGGTCTGTACTGGTCCGTACTGGTCCGTACTGGTCCGTACTGGTCTGTACTGGTGTTTTACTGGTCCGTACTGGTCCGTACTGGTCCGTACTGGTCCGTACTGGTCCGCACTGGTCTGTACTGGTCTGCACTGGTCTGTACTGGTCTGCACTGGTCTGTACTGGTGTTTTACTGGTCTGTACTGGTCTGTACTGGTGTTTTACTGGTCCGTACTGGTCTGCACTGGTCTGTACTGGTGTTTTACTGGTCTGTACTGGTCTGTACTGGTGTTTTACTGGTCCGTACTGGTCCGCACTGGTCTGTACTGGTGTTTTACTGGTCTGCACTGGTCTGTACTGGTGTTTTACTGGTCCGTACAGGCCCAAACTGGTTTGTACTGGTCTGTACTCGCCAAGAACAGCTCAGAAACTGGAACCCAGTGCCCCCCAGTTCATTCCCAGTTCAACCCCAGTCCCTCCCAGTGCCCCCCAGTGCCCCCCAGTTCATTCCCAGTTCAATCCCAGTCCCCCACAGTTCAATCCCAGTTCCCCCCCAGTCCTTCCCAGTGCTCCCAGTCCCCCCCAGTTCAATCCCAGTTCATTCCCAGTTCCCCCCAGTCCCCCCGAGTCCCCCCCAGTTAAATCCCAGTCCTCCCCAGTCCCCCGTCAGTTCCCCCCAGTCCCCCCCAGTCCCTCCCAGTTCAATCCCAGTCCCTCCCAGTGCCCCCCAGTCCCCCCCAGTCCCCTCCCAGTCCCTCCCAGTTTGTCCCAGTTTGTCCCAGTCCCTCCCAGTTCATTCCCAGTCCCCCCCAGTCCCCCCCAGTTCAATCCCAGTTCAATCCCAGTCCCTCCCAGTTCAATCCCAGTCCCCCCCAGTCCCCCCCAGTCCGTCCCAGTCCGTCCCAGTCCCTCCCAGTCCCCCCCAGTCCGTCCCAGTCCGGCCCCTCCCGGGAAGCGCGGAACAAAGGCCTCTTCCCGTGGGGGGGGGGGGCTCCTTTCCTGTGGGGGGGGCCCCGCCCCTCCCCCCCCGCGACCCCCGCGACCCCCGGGGGGGGGGGAGGGGAAGGGGGGGAGGGGCAGGGGCGGCCCCGCCCGCCCCAAAGGCGCCGGGATCGCCCCAAAAACGGCGCCGGGACCCCCGAGGAGCGCGCGGGGGGGGCGGCCGGGACCCCCCGGGACCCCCGAGACCCCCCCGGGACCCCCCCGGGGAGCGGGGACCCCCAAAACCCCCGGAGACCCCCGGATTTTGGGACCCTCTGGGACTTTTTGGGATTTTTTGGGACCCCCGCCCCAGAGTTTTTGGGGTCCCCGCCAATTTTTGGGACTCCCTGGGATTTTTTTGGGAATTTTTTGGGGCTCCCTGGGATTTTTGGGGATTTTTTGGGATTTTTTGGGGCTCTCTGGAATTTTTGGGGGGGCTCTTTGGGATTTTTTGGGATTTTTTTGAGATTTTTTTTGGGATTTTTTGGGATTTTTTGGGACTTTTTTGGATTTTTTGGGATTTTTTGGGACTTTTTTGGATTTTTTGGGATTTTTTTTGGACCCCCCCCCCTCTCCCGAGTTTTTGGGGTCTCCGCGGATTTTTGGGACTCCGGGATTTTCTGGGGCTCTTTGGGATTTTTTGGGATTTTTGGGGGGGGTTTTTTGGGATTAATTTGGATTTTTGGGGGGAATTTTGGGGGGGATTTTTGGGGATTCTTTTGGGGATTTTTTGGGAATTTTTTGGGGATTTTGGGGGGAATTTTTTGGGATTTTTTCGGGATTCTTTTGGGACCCCCCGGGGGATTTTTCGGGGACCCCCGCAGTTTTCGGGACCCCCTGGATTTTTTGGGATCCCCCAAAATTCCAAGACCCCGCCGGATTTTTTGGGACCCCCCCGGGAGTTTTTTGGGATTTTAGGGAATTTTTTGGGACCCCCCCCGGATTTTTTGGGGCCCCTCCCGGATTTTTTGGGACCCTCTGGAATTTTGGGGACCCCCCCCCCCGGATTTTGGGGCCCCCCGGGATGGGGCTGTGGCTGCTCTGGCTCTGGGTGCCCCTGGGGCTGGCGGAGGAGGGTGAGTGACCCCCGGGACCCCCCAAAAACCCCCGGGACCCCCCCCCAAAACCCCCCAAAACCCCCCGGGACCCCCGGGACCCCCCAAAACCCCCCCAAAACCCCCCGGGACCCCCGGGACCCCCCCAAAAACCCCCGAGACCCCCAGGGACCCCTCGGGACCCCCCCAAAACCACCCCAAAACCCCCCGGGACCCCCCCAAAACCCCCAAGAACCCCCGAAAACCCCCCCAGGACCCCCGGGAACCCCCCAAAACCCCCCGGGACCCCCCAAAACCACCCCAAAACCACCCCAAAAACCCCCGGGACCCCCCGAGACCCCCAGGGACCCCTCGGGACCCCCGGGACCCCCCCAAACCCCCCCCAAAACCACCCCCGGGACCCCCTAAGAACCCCAAGGACCCCCTGAAACCCCCTGGGACCCCCCGGGACCCCCCCAAAACCCCCCCGAGACCCCCAAAACCCCCCCGAGACCCCCGGGACCGCCCCAAAACCACCCCAAAACCACCCCCGGGACCCCCGAGACACCCCCGGGACCCCCTCAAGACCCCCAGGGACCCCCCAAAACCCCCAGGACCCCCCTGAAACCCCCCGGGACCCCCGGGACCCCCCCAAAACCCCAAGGGACCCCCCCCCAAACCACCCCCGGGACCCCCGAGACCCCCCGAGACCCCCGGGACCCCCCCAAAACTCCCCGAGACCCCCCGAGACCCCCTGAGACCCCCCTGGGATACCCCGGGACCCCCCAAAATCCCCCCCGGCACCCCCCCAAAACCCCCCAGGACCCCCGAGACCCCCCCGGGACCCGCGGGACCCCCCAAAACCCCCCCGGGACCCCCCTGAAACCCCCCGGGACCCCCGGGATTTGGGGCTGGGGGCGATCTGGGGCCCCCCGGGAGCCCTTGAGGGGTTCAGAGACCCCCGGGGTGGGGAGGGGTCCCGAACTTTGGGGGGGTCCCGAACTTTGGGGTCCCGGGGGGGAATTTGGGGGGTTTTGGGGAGATATTTGCGATTTTGGGATTTTTGGGGTAAATTTGGGGGGTTTGGGGTTATTTGGGGGTTTTTTGGGTGGAATTTGGGGGGTTTTGGGGGGATATTTGGGGGTTTTTTGGGTGGAATTTGGGGGGTTTTGGGGTTATTTGGGGTTTTGGGGGGATATTTGGGGTTTTTGGGGAGGAATTTGGGATTTTGGGGGGGATATTTGTGATTTTTGGGGTGGATTTGGGGTTTTTTGGGGGTTTTGGGGTTATTTGGGGGTTTTTGGGGTGGAATTTGGGGTTTTGGGGTGGATTTGGGGTTTTTAGGGTGGAATTTTGGGTTATTTGGGGGTTTTTGGGGTGGAATTTGGGGTTTTTGGGGTGAGTTTGGGATTTTTGGGGTGAGTTTGGGGGTTTTCGGGTGGAATTTGGGGTTTTTGGGGTTTTTTTGGTTTTGGGGGGGATATTTGTGATTTTTGGGGGTTTTGGGGAATGTTTGGGGGTTTTGGGGTGGAATTTGGGGTTTTTGGGGTGAGTTTGGGGTTTTTTGGGGGGTTTTTTTTGGGGTTATTTGGGGTTTTTGGGTGGAATTTGGGGGGTTTTGGGGTGTCTGACCCCCCCGCCCCCCCAGAGACGCTGCTGGACACGCGGCTGGAGACGAGCGAGCTGCGCTGGACGGTGCACCCGCCGGGGGAGGGGCAGGTGACACCTGGGGACACCTGGGGACAGCTGGGGACAGCTGGGGACACCTGGGACACCTGGGGACACACCTGGGACACACCTGGGGACATTGGGGACACACCTGGGACACACCTGGGACACACCTGGGGACACACCTGGGACACACCTGGGGACACCTGGGACACACCTGGGGACAGGGGGACACACCTGGGGACATTGGGGACACACCTGGGCACACCTGGGGACACCTGGGACACACCTGGGACACACTTGGGGACACACCTGGGACATCAGGGACACACCTGGGGACAGGAGACACACCTGGGGACATTGGGGACACACCTGGGACACACCTGGGGACACCTGGGGACACCTGCGACACACCTGGGGACATTGGGGACACACCTGGGGACACCTGGGACACACCTGGGGGACACCTGGGGACATTGGGGACACACCTGGGACACACCTGGGACACACCTGGGGGACACCTGGGGACATTGGGGACACACCTGGGACACACCTGGGGACACCTGGGGACACCTGGGGACAGGAGGTCGCCAGCGCCACTCACTTCTCTGTCCCCCCGCTGTCCCCTGTGTCCCCCGTGTCCGTCTGTCCGTGTCCGTGTCCGTCTGTCCGTCTGTCCCCCGTGTCCGTGTGTCCCCCGTGTCCGTGTCCGTCTGTCCGGTGTCCCCCTGTCCCCCGTGTCCGTGTGTCCCCCGTGTCCGTCTGTCCGTCTGTCCGTCTGTCCGGTGTCCGTGTGTCCGTCTGTCCGGTGTCCCCCTGTCCCCCGTGTCCGTCTGTCCGGTGTCCGTGTCCCCCGTGTCCGTGTGTCCCCCGTGTCCGTCTGTTCGGTGTCCGTGTCCGTCTGTCCGGTGTCCCCCTGTCCCCCGTGTCCGTCTGTCCGGTGTCCGTGTGTCCCCCGTGTCCGTGTGTCCCCCGTGTCCGTGTCCGTCTGTCCGGTGTCCCCCTGTCCCCCGTGTCCGTCTGTCCGGCAGTGGGAGGAGCTGAGCGCGCTGGACGCGGAGCTGGGCGGGGCCGTTCGCACCTTCGAGGTGTGCTCGGGGCGGGGCGGGGGCGGGGCCGGCCGGGACCACGCCCCCCCGCGCGGCCGGAGCCCCGCCCCCAGCGGCCGGAGCCCCGCCCAGAACAGCTGGAGCCCCGCCCAGAACAGCTGGAGCCCCGCCCAGAACAGCTGGCTGCGCTCGCGCTGGGTGCCCCGCGGCGCCGCCACCACCGTGCTGGCCGAGATCCGCTTCACCGTGATGGCGTGCGACAGCCTCGGGGCGACACCGGGGACACCGGGGACACCGGGGGACAGGGACAGCCCGCCCCGGAACCGGGGGACACGGGGGACACGGGACAGTGACAGCCTGGGGGGGACACCGGGGACACCGGGGGACAGGGACAGCCCGCCCCGGAACCGGGGGACACGGGGGACACGGGACAGTGACAGCCTGGCGGGGACACCGGGGACACCGGGGACACCGGGGGACAGGGACAGCCCGCCCCGGAACCGGGGGACACGGGACACAGCCAGGGACAGCGACAGCGACAGCCTGGCGGGGACACCGGGGACACCGGGGACACCGGGGGACAGGGACAGTGACAGTGACAGGGACCGGGACAGGGACAGGGACAGGGACAGTGGCAGCCTGGCGGGGACACCGGGGACACCGGGGACACCGGGGGACGGCCACGGCCCGCCCCGGAACCGGGGGACACGGGGGACACGGGACAGTGACAGCCTGGGGGGGACACCGGGGACACCGGGGAACAGGGACAGCCTGCCCAGGACACGGGGGACACGGGACAAAGCCAGGGACAGTGACAGTGACAGCCTCGGGGGGACACCGGGGACACCGGGGACACCGGGGGACAGCCACGGCCCGCCCCAGAACCGGGGGACACAGGGGACACGGGGCAGTGACAGGGACAGGGACAGGGACAGTGACAGTGACAGTGACAGCCTCGGGTGGACACCGGGGACACCGGGGACACCGGGGGACAGGGACAGCCCGCCCCGGAACCGGGGGACACAGGGGACACGGGGCAGTGACAGGGACAGGGACAGGGACAGGGACAGTGACAGTGACAGTGACAGCCTGGGGGGGACACCGGGGGACAGCCACGGCCTGCCCAGGACACGGGGGACAGCTGGGACAGCTCCGGACACACCTGGGGACACTCTTGGGGACACAGCTGGACACGCCCCCGGGAGTCCCCCTGGCAACGGGGATGCCCTTGGCAACATCGGTCTCCATGGCAACGACCCCGAACACCTTGATCTCCATGGCAACGACCCCAAACTCATCGATCTCCATGGCAACCACATGAAACCCCTCGATCTCCATGGCAACGACCCTGAACCCATCAATCTCCATCGTAATGACCCCAAACTCATCGATCTCCATGGCAACAACCCTGAACTCTTTGATCTCCATGGCAACAACCCCAAACCCATTGATCTCCATGGCAATGACCCCAAACTGCTCAATCTCCATGGCAACAACCCTGAACACCTCGATCTCCATGGCAACGACCCTGAGCCCCTTCATCTCCACGACAATGACCCCGAACACCTTGATCTCCATGGCAACGACCCCAAAACCTTTGATCTCCACGGCAACGACCCCCAACTGCTCAATTTCCATGGAAACGACCCCAAAACCTTTGATCTCCATGGAAACCACCCCGAACCCCTCGATCTCCCCAGCAACCGCCCCGCCCCGCCCCTGTTCCACCCGCTGGGCCCGGCCCGGCGCCGCCGCGGCGCCCCCGGCCCGGTGCCCCGGGCCTGCAAGGAGACCTTCTCGGTGTTCTACCACGAGTCGGACGCCGACACGGCCACGGCCACCTCGCCGCCCTGGATGGAGAACCCCTACGTCAAGGTGGACACGGTGGCGGCCGAGCACCTGGCCAGGTGGCCCGGGGCCGGGCCGGGCGTGCCGCGGGGCCGCGTCAACCGCAAGGTGCTGCGGCTGGGCCCGCTGAGCCGCGCCGGCTTCTACCTGGCCTTCCAGGACCTGGGCGCCTGCATGGCGCTGCTCTCCGTGCGCCTCTTCTTCCGCCGCTGCCCCGCCGCCGCCGCGCGCCTCGCCCGCTTCCCCGCCACCGTGCCCGCCGAGCTGGTGGCGCCCGTGGCCGGGGCCTGCGTGCCGGGCGCCGTGCCGGCCGGCGAGGGCCGCCCGCTGATGTACTGCCGCGAGGACGGGCGCTGGGCCGAGCCGCCCGCGCTGGGCTGCGTCTGCGGGGTGGGGATGGAGCCGAGCGAGGGGACGGGGTGTCGGCGTGAGTTTGGGGGGATTTCATGGGATTTTGGGGTGTTCTGGGGTGGTTTGGGGTGAATTTGGGTGTGCCTGTTGTGTGGGATGGGCGCTAGGCCGAGCCGCCCACGCTGGGCTGCGTCTGCGGAGCCCAGCGAGGGCACGGGGTGTCAGCGTGAGTTTGGGGGTATTTGGGGTGAAATTGGGTGAATTTCTGGTGATTTGGGGTGTTTTTGGGGTGGTTTTGGGGTGTTTTTGGGGTTTGGGATGGGCGCTGGGCCGAGCCGCCCGCGCTGGGCTGCGTCTGCGGGGTTGGGATGGAGCCGAGTGAAGGGACGGGGTGTCGGCGTGAGTTTGGGGGGATTTCGGGGGATTTTGGGGTGGTTTTGGGGTGTTTTGGGTGGTTTTGGGGTGTTTTTGGGGTGGTTAGGGGTGTTTGGGGCACAGGACAGGCCGAGCCGCCCGCGCTGGGCTGCGTCTGCGGGGTCGGGATGGAGCCGAGTGAAGGGACGGGGTGTCAGCGTGAGTTTGGGGGCATTTCGGGGGATTTTGGGTGATTTTGGGGTGTTTTGGGTGGTTTGGGGTGTTTTTGGGGTGGTTTTGGGGTGTTTTGGGGTTTGGGATGGGCGCTAGGCCGAGCCGCCCGCGCTGGGCTGCGTCTGCGGGGCCGGCATGGAGCCGAGCGAAGGGACGGGGTGTCGGCGTGAGTTTGGGGGGATTTGGGGTGAAATTGGGTGAATTTCTGGTGATTTGGGGTGTTTTGGTGTGGTTTTGGGTGTGTTTGTTGTGTGGGACGGGCGCTGGGCCGAGCCGCCCGCGCTGGGCTGCGTCTGCGGGGCCGGCATGGAGCCGAGTGAAGGGACGGGGTGTCGGCGTGAGTTTGGGGGCATTTCGGGGGATTTTGGGTGATTTTGGGGTGTTTTGGGTGGTTTTGGGGTGTTTTTGGGGTGGTTAGGGATGTTTGGGATGCAGGATAGGCCGAGCCGCCCGTGCTGGGCTGCGTCTGCGGGGTGGGGATGGAGCCCAGTGAAGGGACGGGGTGTCGGCGTGAGTTTGGGGGGATTTGGGGGGAAATTGGGTGAATTTCAGGTGATTTGGGGTGGTTTGAGGTGGTTTGGGGTGTTTTGGGGTTTGGGATGGGCGCTGGGCCGAGCCGCCCGCGCTGGGCTGCGTCTGCGGGGCCGGCATGGAGCCGAGTGAAGGGACGGGGTGTCGGCGTGAGTTTGGGGGGATTTCGGGGGATTTTGGGGTGGTTTTGGGGTGTGTTTGGGGTGTTTCAGGGTGTTTTAGGGTGTTTTGAGGTGTTTTAGGGTGTTTTTGAGGTGTTTTGCGGTGTTTTGGGATATTTTGAGGTGTTTTGAGGTGTTTTGGGGTGTTTTGGGGTGTTTTGAGTTGTTTTGAGGTGTTATAAGATGTTTTGGGGGTGGTTTTGGGTGGTTTGTAGCTGTTTTGGGCTGTTTTACGGTGTTTTGGGGTGTGTTTGGGGTGTTTCAGGGTGTTTTACGGTGTTTTGAGGTGTTTTGGGGTATTTTGCGGTGTTTTGAGGTGTTTTGAGGTGTCTTAAGGTGTTTTGAGGTGTTTTAGGGTGTTTTGAGGTGCTTTGAGGTGTTTTGAGGTGTTTTAGGGTATTTTGCGGTGTTTTGAGATGTTTTAGAGTGTTTTGGGGTAGTTTAAGGTGTTTTGGGGTGTTTTAGGGTGTTTTGAGTTGTTTTGAGGTGTTATAAGATGTTTTGGGGGTGGTTTTGGGTTGTTTGTAGCTGTTTTGGGCTGTTTTACGGTGTTTTGAGGTGTTTTGGGGTGTTTTGAGGTATTTTGGGGTGTTTTTTGGGGTATTTTGCGGTGTTTTGCGGTGTTTTCACTCTGTAGGGTGTTCCGGGGCTGTTCTGGGGTGGTGTAGGGTGTTTCTGGTGTGGTTTTGGGCTGATTTGGGGTGGTTTTGGGGCGTTTTAGGGTGTTTTCGTGTGTTTCGGTGTGGTTTTGCTGTGTAGGGTGTTCTGGGGGTGTTTTAGGCTGTTTTGGGGTGGTTTTGGGCTATTTTGGGGGTGTTTTGGGGTGTTTTTGGGGTGTTTTTGGGTGTTTCGGGTTGTTTTGTGCTGTTTTAGGCTGGTTTGGAGTGGTTTTGGGTGGTTTTGGGTGTTTTGGACTGTTTTGGAGTGTTTTGGGTGTATTTTGGGGGTGTTTGGGGGTTTTTTGGGTGTGGTTTTGGGTGTTTAGGGCTGTTTTGAGCTGTTTTGGAGTGGTATTGTTCTGTCTTGTAGTGGTTTTGGTGTGTTTTGTGTGTTCTGGGGGTGTCTTGGGGTATTTTTGGGGTATTTTGGGGTATTTTGGTGGTGCTTTTGGGTGTTTTTGGGTGTTTTGGGCTGTTTTGGGCTGTTTTGGAGCAGTTTTGGGTAGTTTGGGGGATTTCTGGGGTATTCTGGGGGTGTTTTGGGCTGTTTTGAGCTGTTTTGGAGTGGGGTTTTGGGTGTTTTTTTGGTGTTTTGGGCTGTTTTGGAGTGTTTCGGGGGTATTTTGGGGGGGTTGGGGTTTTTTGGGGGTGGTTTTGGGTGTTTTGGGCTGTGTTAGGCTGTTTTGGTGTGGTTTTGGGCTGGTTTGGGGTGTTTTTGGGGTGTTTTAGGCTGTTTTGGAGTGGGTTTTGGGTGTTTTTGAGCTGTTTTGATCTGTTTTGGAGTGGTTTTGGAGTGGTTTTGGGAT
>NW_024037374.1:102861-153726 GCF_015832195.1 Motacilla alba alba
ACACCCCCGGGGGACAGGGGGACGGGGACACCACGGGGACAGGGGACACACCTGGGGGGGACAGGGACACCCCGGGACAGGGGACACCCCTGGGGGGGACAGGGACACCTCTGGGGGGGACAGGGACACCCCGGGACAGGGACATCCAGGGGGACAGGGGACACCCCCGGGGGAGGGGGGACACGGGGACATCCCCCGAACCCCCGGGACCCCTCCCCGGCCTCGGGACCCCCGGGATACCGGAGAGCCCCCCCTCACCTGAGAGCCCCCTCACCCGAATGCCCCCTCACCTGAGTGTCCCCTAACCTGAGTGCCCCACTCACCTGAGTACCCCCTCACGTGAACCCCCCTCACCCGAGTGCCCCCTCACCTGAGTGTCCCCCCACCTGAGTGTCCCCTCACCTGAGTGTGCCCCCACCTGAGAGCCCCCCCACCCGAGTGCCCCCTCACCTGTGAGCCCCCTCACCTGAGTACCCCCTCTCACCCGAGTGTCTCCTCACCCGAGTGTCCCCCCACCTGAGCCCCCCTCACCCGAGCGCCCCCTCCCCCCAGAACCCCCCGGGGTCTCGCCCCCCCCCCTCCCGCCCGGTGACCCCCGGGACCCCCGACTCACCGGGGACGCGCCCCCCCCGCGCCTCGCCCCCCCCCCCCCGAGCGCGCCCGGTCCCGGGGGACCCCCGAGCGCGCCCGGTCCCGGGGGACCCCCCGAGCACGCCCGGCCCCGGGGGACCCCCCGCGCGCCCCCCGCGCCCCCCGCGCCCCCCGCGCCCCTCACCCGCCGCCCCCATCGTTGGCTGCGCATGGCCCGGGGGTCGCTGCGCGCGGGGCCGCGCCGTCCCCGCCGGTCCCCCGGCCCCGGCCCCGGTTAATGTTTGATCCGAGGGGCCGCGGCGCCGGAAGGGCCCGGTGGGGGGGGGGCTCCCATCCGCTCCCCCCCCGCCCCCCCCCGGACCGGCGAGGAAAAGGCCGCGCCGGCCGCCGCACGTCGGCCCCTGGCCACGGGCCACCCCCGGCCCGCGCGGCGCCGGCCAGGCGGGGGGGACACCAGGGGACACCAGGGGACACCGCGACATGGGGGGGACACCGCCACACGGGGGGACACGGGGGGACACCGCGACACGGGGGACACAAGGGGACACCAGGGGACACCGCGACATGGGGGGGACACCGCGGGGACACCGCGACACGGGGGACACAAGGGGACACCAGGGGACACCGCCACACGGGGGGACACCGCCACGCGGGGGGACACAAGGGGACACCGCGACATGGGGGGGACACAAGGGGACACCGCGACACGGGGGGGACACCGCCACGCGGGGGGACACAAGGGGACACCGCAGGGACACCGCGACACGGGGACAGGGGGACACCGCGGGGACAGAGGGACACGGGGGGACAGAGGGACACCGGGACAGGGGAACATGGGGGGGACACCGCGGGGACAGGGAGACGCGGGGCGGACATGGAGGGGACACCGCGACACGGGGACAGGGGGACACGGTGGGGGACAGAGAGACAGGGGGACACTGGGACACGGAGGGCACAGGGGGACAGGGGGACACGGGGAGGACACGAGGGTGACACGGGGACGGGGAGCCGGGCACGGAGGCGTGGGAACGGGGGGACACGGGAGTGACACGGGAGTGACACGGGGACACGGAGGGGACACGGAGGGGACACGGGGACACGAGGGTGACACACGTGCCCGTGGGGAGCCGGGCACGGAGGCGTGGGAACGGGGGACAGGGGACACGGGGAGGACACGAGGGTGACACGGCGACGGGGAGCCGTGGGGACAGGGTGGGGACGCGCAGGGGGACGAGGGGACAGCAGCGGGGACAGCACGGGGGACAGCGAGAGCGGCGCTGGGGGACACACGGGGACAAAGTCCCGGGGACACAGGGGGACGGCGGCACGGGGACACCCCGCGGGGCCGTGGGAGCGCGGTGACACGGACACGGGGGACACGGGGGACACGGGGCCGCGCCAGGCCGGGGGATCCCGGGATCCCCCCGGGCCCGGCGGAAGCGGCCGAACAATGGGGCAGCGTCACCGCCGCCGTCACCGGCCCCGCCGCCAGCGCCACCGCGGCCCCGGGGGCGGCGCCGGGGACCCCCCGGCCCGGGGCAGGACACGGGGGGACACGGGGGACACGGGGGACGCGGGCAGGCGACGCGGGCCCCCTGCCAGGCCGTACGTGCGGCTCCGCACAGCGCGGCCGCGGCTCCGGCGCCAGCGGGGACAAAGGGCGCCCGGGGGCGGCGACGGCGGCGACAGCGGCGACACGGCAGCCGCGGGTCCCCCGGGGCGTCCCCGGTGCGCGCGTGTCACCCCCCCCCCCCCAGCGGGGACACCCCCGCCACCGCGGCTCGGTCACCTGCCACCCGCGGGGTCCCTTCGGCACCAGGGGGTCCCCCCCCCGTGCAGGTTTGATGTCCCCAAGTGTCACCTGGACCCCCCCCCCCCCGGATCCCCCGTTGTCGCCTGGGGCTGTCCTGCCCCAAATGTCACCGATGAGGCGGAGCCCCGCCCCCGAGCTGCCCCGAAACCCCCCGAAAACCCCAAAAACATCAAAAACCCCAAAACGCCAAAAAAACCAAAAACCCAAAAAACATCAAAAATCCCCAAAACCCAAAAAACCCAAAAAACCTCAAATCCACCCCAAAAACCCCAAATCCACCCAAAACCCAAAAAACATCAAAAACCTCAAATCCCCCCCAAAAACCCCAAATCCACCCCAAACCCCTAAAAACCCCCAAAACCCCAAATCCACCCAAAACTCCCAAAACCATAAAACCCCCCAAAAACATCAAAAACCTCAAAAACCCCAAATCCACCCAAAAACCCAAAACCCATCAAAAACCCCAAAACCCCCAAAAAACCCAAAAACCATCAAAAACCCCAAAAACCTCAAATCCAACCCAAACCCCCAAAACCCCAAAAACCTCAAAACCCCCCAAAAACCTCAAAAACCCCAAAATCCCCCCAAAACCCCAAATCCCCCCAAAAACCCCCGAGGTGTCGCTGCTGCTGCTGCTGCTGCTGCCACCGGCTTTATTGGGGTGTCACCTCCCTGTGTCACCTCCCTGTGTCCCCAGGCTGCTGTGGGGGGGCTCAGGGTGACACCGAGGGGCCCAAGGTGACATCGAGGGGCTCAGGGTGACATCAAAGGTTTGGGGTGACATCGAAGGCTCGTGGTGACACCGAGGGACCCGGGGTGACACCGAGGGGCTCAGGGTGACACCGAGGGACCCAGGGTGACACCGAGGGCTCAGGGTGACACTGAGGGACCCAGGGTGACATTGAGGGACCCGGGGTGACACCGAGGGCTCAGGGTGACACTGAGGGCTCAGGGTGACATGGAGGGCTCAGGGTGACACTGAGGGACCCAGGGTGACATCGAGGGACCCGGGGTGACACCGAGGGGCCCGGGGTGACACCGAGGGGCTCAGGGTGACATGGAGGGCTCAGGGTGACACTGAGGGACCCCGGGTGACACCGAGGGCTCAGGGTGACACCGAGGGGCTCAGGGTGACACTGAGGGACCCGGGGTGACACTGAGGGACCCCAGGTGACACCGCGGCGCTCTGGACCCGTTGGTGGCAGCTCGCTGGCCTCGCTCCCCGGGTGGCATCGTCCGTGTCCCCGCAGCGTCCCGGTCACCGCGTCCCCGGGGCCACCCAGTGTCCCCAAACAACTCCCGGTGCCACCGCGGCGTCCCCAAGGCCTCGCTGCCGCTTCCTGGTGGCCCTGGGGACGTTCTGGTGGCCTCGGGGGGGTTTTGGTGGCCTCGGGGGGGTTCTGGTGGCCCTGGGGAGCTTTTGGTGGCCCAGGGGATGTTCTGGTGGCCCCAGGGACATTCTGGTGGCCCCGGGGGGGTTCTGGTGGCCCCGGGGATGTTCCGGTGGCCCTGGTGGGGGTTCTGGTGGTCCCAGGGACATTCTGGTGGCCCTGGGAAGGTTCTGGTGGCCCCGGGGGGTTCTGGTGGCCCTGGATATGTTCTGGTGGCCCCAGTGACATTCCGGTGGCCCCGGGGGGGTTCTGGTGGCCCTGGGGAGCTTTTGGTGGCCCAGGGGATGTTCTGGTGGCCCCAGGGACATTCTGGTGGCCCTGGTGGGGGTTCTGGTGGCCCGGTCCCCGGGCCGGGGGTCTCCGGGCAGGTCCCGGGCTGTCCCCCCCGCATTTCGGGGACCCCCGGCCGGGGTTGGGGTGGGGGGCGCCGCCTCAGGCGCAGGGGGGCTCGGGGCAGAGGCGGATGTGGATGGCGGAGTTGTGCCGGGGGGGCTCGCGCTCGCCGTCGTCGCTGTCGTCGCTGTCGCGGCGGTCGCGGCGGGGGCGGCGGGCGCGGGGGGGCCGCAGGGGCACGGAGGAGGTGCTGGCGTGCAGCCGCAGGGCCCCCCCCGCGCCCGCCTGCAGCTGCAGCGCCAGGTTGATGGTGCGGGGCACGGCGAGCCCCAGCCCGTGCAGCCGCAGCTCCGCGGGACCGGCACCGGGAGCCCCCCCGGGACCCCCCCCCGGCGCCAGGAGCCGCTGGCAGCGCCGCAGCTGCGCCCGGAAATCCGAGCGTGACGTCACGAACACGTCATTGCTGCCCGGCGCGGCGGGGGGCGGGGAGCCCGGGGGGGGCCCCGGGGCCGGGCCGCGGCAGCGGCGGCGGCGGCGGGCGGGGGGCCCGGGGAGCCCCCCCGGCGGCGGGGACGGGGCTGGGGGGCGGCCCGACGACATTCTGGGGGGAGAGGGGGAAAAAACGGGGAGGGGGCGTCAGGGGCGGACCCCCGAACCCCCCCCGGTGACCCCCCCCGGACCTCCCCACCCCCCCAAACCCTCCCGGTGACCCCCCCGGGAGCCCGGACCTCCCCACCCCCCAAACCCCCCCAGACCCCCCCCGGGACCTCGGACCTCCCCCACCCCCCGGAGCCCCCCCAGACCCCCCCAAACCGACCCCCGGGACCCCCTCCCCAAAATTCGCCCCCTCCCCCGCCCGCACCTCGCGCGTCCCGCGCCGCCGCCGCTTCCGCTACGAGGCCACGCCTACCCCGGAGCCACGCCCCCCGAGGAGCACACGCCCACGCCGAGCCACGCCCCCCCCCTCGCGCCGGGGAGCGTTTTTGGGGTTTTTTGGGGGTTTTTTGGGGGTTTTTTAGAGCCAACAGGGAGCGCACGGCCCCCCGCGTCCGCCATTTTGGGGTCTTTAATCGACAAAAGCGTTAATTACTGTCGCGATAGGGACCACCGCGTGGGAGGGGCTTAACCGAAGCCGCGCCCCCTTTCACGGGCACAGCCCCCACGGCCACGCCCACAAGGGGGAGGAGCCGCGGCTCGCAGGCCACGCCCCCTCCCCGGTAACAAAGGGCCGCGGCCCCTTTAAGCGCCGCCGCCGCCAATCGGCGCGCGCGCCGCACGGCGGTCGCTGATTGGCCGCGGCTCGGCCCCGCCCCCCCGGCCCCGCCCCCCCGGCGCTGTCCCGGTGCTGAAGGCGGCCATGAGCGGCGGCGTCTACGGCGGCGGTGCGGGGGCGGGGCCGGGGCGGGAGGGGCGGGGCCGGGAGGGGCGGGGCCGGGCCGGGAGGGGCGGGGTCACGGCGGGGGGCGGGGTCGCGGCGGGGGGCGGGGTCGCGGCGGGGGTGGGGGGCGTCCCCGGGGGGGTCCCGGTGTCACCGCGGGGTCCCCGTCCCCTCAATGTGAGGGGGGTCCCGGGGGTGTCCCTGTCCCGGGGGGTCTCGGTGTCACCGTGGTGTCACTGCACTGTCCCCGTCCCCTCCCTGTGAGCGGTGTCCCGGGGGTGTCCCTGTCCCGGGGGGTCCCGGTGTCACTGTCCCCTCCCTGTGAGGGGTGTCCCGGTGTCACCGTGGTGTCCCCTCCCTGTGAGCGGTGTCCCGGGGGTGTCCCGGGGTTCCCGGTGTCACCGGGTGTCACCGCGCTGTCCCCGTTGGTCCCCAGACGAGGTCGGGGCGCTGGTGTTCGACATCGGCTCCTTCTCGGTGCGCGCGGGCTATGCCGGCGAGGACTGTCCCAAGGTCGGTGCCACCGCGTCCCCTCCTGTCCCCCCGTGTCCCCTCCTGTCCCCCCGTGTCCCCTCCTGTCCCCCCCGTGTCCCCCCCGTGTCCTCGTCACATGCCCCTGCACAGACGGGGCTGTCGTGTCCCCAGCCTGCCATCCCTGTGGTGGTGACAATGCCACCGCGGTGGCGTGAGCGAGGCCACGACGTCCCCAGCACGCTGTCCCCGTGGCCACGGTGTCCCCAGGGCCACCCCGAACCAATGTCCCCATCGCGGTGACAATGCCGCCATCCCCAGGGCCACGGTGTCCCCAGGGCCACCCCAAACCAATGTCCCCTCGGCGGTGACAATGCCACCGTGTCCCCAGCATGCCATCCTCATGGCGGCAATGCCACGGCGCTGTCCCCGTGTCCCCAGGCGGTGGCAATGCCACGGCGCTGTCCCCGCAGTGGTGACATGGTGGTGACACTGCCACGGCGCTGTCCCCATGTCCCCGCGGTGGTGACACTGCCGCGGCGCCGTCCCCGTCCCCAGGCGGATTTCCCCACCACGGTGGGGCTGCTGTCCCCGGACGAGGTGTCCCTGGAGCTGGACGGGGACAAGGACAAGAAGGGCGGCAAGGTGTACTACATCGACACCAACGCGCTGCACGTGGCCCGCGAGGGCGTCGAGGTCCTGTCCCCCCTCAAGAACGGCATGAGTGAGCGGGGACACGGGGACAGGGGACAGGGACACGGGGACAGGGGACATGGTGACAGGGACACGGGACAGGGACACGGGGACAGGGGACAGGGACATGGGGACAGGGGACACGGGGACACGGGACAGGGACACGGGGACAGGGGACATGGGGACAGGGGACATGGGGACAGGGACACGGGACACGGGGGGACAGGGGACATGGGGACACAGGGACACAGGGACGGGGACATGGGGACAGGGGGACACGGGACATGGGGACACAGGGACACAGGGACGGGGACAAGGGGACATGGGGGGACAGGGACACAGGACAGGGGGATGGGGGGGACACAGGGACACGGGGACAGGGGACACGGGACATGGGGACACGGGACAGGGACATGGGGACAGGGGGACACGGGACATGGGGACACAGAGACACGGGGACATAGGGACAGGGGGGGATGGGGACACAGGGACACAGGACATGGGGACATGGGGGGACATGGGGATACAGGGACATGGGGACAGCACGGGGACATTGGGGCACACGAAGAGGCACGGGCGCTCGCTGGGGACGGGAGGGGACACTGGGGACACCGCGGGGACACAGCGGGGCAGGGGAGCCGGGCCGGGGCTCTGGGGGGCGCTGCCGCGGCCCGGCCCGCGTGTCCCCGGTGTCCCTGGCGGTGTCCCCAGCGTGTCCCCAGCGTGTCCCCGCCGTCCCAGTCGAGGACTGGGAGTGCTTCCAGGCCATCCTGGACCACACCTACGGCAAGCACGTCAAGTCGGAGCCGGGGCTGCACCCGGTGCTCATGTCCGAGGCGCCGGTAGGTGCCGCCCCTGGGTGTCCCCAGGTGTCACAGCGTGCCCTGGGTGTCACCGGTGTCACCGGCGTGTCCCCTGGGCAGTGGAACACGCGGGCCAAGCGCGAGAAGCTGACGGAGCTGATGTTCGAGCACTACAACATCCCGGCCTTCTTCCTCTGCAAGACCGCCGTGCTCACCGCGTATCCACCGCGCCACCTGTCACCCCCGGGCCACCTCCCTGTCACCCCCGGGCCACCTGTCACCCCTGGGCCACCTCCCTGTCACCCCCGGGCCACCTGTCACCCCCGGGCCACCTGTCACCCCGGGGTCACCTCTGGGCTACCTCCCTGTCACCCCCCGTGCCACCTCTGCATCACCTGTCACCCCCGGGCCACCTCCCTGTCACCCCCGGGCCACCTGTCACCCCTGGGTCACCTGTCACCCCTGGGTCACCTCCCTGTCACCTGTCACCCCCGGGCCACCTGTCACCCCTGGGTCACCTCCCTGTCACCCCCGGGCCACCTGTCACCCCCGGGCCACCTGTCACCCCTGGGTCACCTGTCACCCCCGGGCCACCTCCCTGTCACCTGTCACCCCCGGGCCACCTGTCACCCCTGGGTCACCTCCCTGTCACCCCCGGGCCACCCCCAGGTCACCTGTCACCCCCGGGTCACCTGTCACCCCTGGGCCACCTCCCTGTCACCCCCGGGCCACCCCCGGGTCACCTGTCACCCCTGGGTCACCCCGTGTCACCTCTGTGTCACCTCCCTGTCACCCTGGGGTCACCTCTGTGTCATCCCAGTGCCACCCCCGTGTCACCCACGTATCACCTCTGGGTCACCCCCGGTGTCACCTCTGTATCGCCTCCCTGTCACCCTCGTGCCACCCTTTGGTCATCCCCGGTGTCACCCCGGTGTCACCTGCCCCTGTGCCACACCCCAGGATCCCCCCGTGTCACCACTGTCCCCCGCGCCAGCCCCGATGTCACCGCCGTGACTTCCCTGGGGCGTGGCCAGCGGCTCTAGGGCGTGGCCGGGAGGGGCTGGGTGTGGCCGGGAGGGGCTGGGTGTGGCCGGGGGGCGTGGCCAGCGCGGGCCCCGCCCCGTTGTGGCCCTTGACGGGCGCAGCTTCGCCAACGGGCGCAGCACGGGGCTGGTGCTGGACTCGGGCGCCACGCACACCACGGCCATCCCCGTGCACGACGGCTACATCCTGCAGCAAGGTGAGCACACCTGGGCAGGTGAGAGCACACCTGGGGGGCGGGGACACACCGGGGACACACCTGGGGCACACCTGGGGCACATCTGGGGCAGGTGAGAGCACACCACGGCCATCCCCGTGCACGACGGCTACATCCTGCAGCAAGGTGAGCGCACCTGGGCAGGTGAGAGCACACCTGGGGGGCGGGGACACACCTGGGGCACACCTGGGGCAGGTGAGAGCACACCACGGCCATCCCCGTGCACGACGGCTACATCCTGCAGCAAGGTGAGCACACCTGGGCAGGTGAGAGCACACCTGGGGGGCGGAGACCCAGCTGGGACACACCTGGGGCAGGTGACAACACACCTGGGGGGCAGGGACACACCTGGGACACACCTAGGACACACCTGGGGCAGGTGAGAACACACCTGGGGGGCGGGGACACACCGCGGGCACACCCAGGACAAACCTGGCGCAGGTGAGGGCTCACTGGGGACAAGGCCAATGGCCACGCCCCCCAGCCAGGTGAGCGCACACCTGTGCCAGGTGAGGGCTGGGCGGAGCCTGAGGCCGGCCCCGCCCCCAGGTATCGTCAAGTCGCCGCTGGCCGGGGATTTCATCTCCATGCAGTGCCGGGAGCTCTTCCAGGAGCTCAACATCGACATCGTGCCGCCCTACATGATCGCAGCCAAGGTGGGCGTGGCCGGGATGGGCGTGGCCAACCAGAGGGGGCGGGGCAGACACAATGCTCCTCCCACGTATGGGTGGGATTATCATTAGCCCCACCCTTGTGGGGGCGGGTTAATGTAACTCCACCCCCTTATTGATAGCCAAAATGTCTTAGCTCCGCCCACTTTGGGGTGGGCTTGTCCCTTAGCTCCGCCCCTTTGAGACCACACCCTCCAATTGGGCAGACCAACCATTTAGCCCCACCCCCTGAGTGACATCACCCCCAGACTCCACCCCGGCGAGGCTCCTCCTCTTTTATTATGCATAATTATCCCCAAACCACGCCCCTTCCCGCGCCGGCCACGCCCCCACGGCCTGGCCCCTCCCTCCCGCAGGAGCCGGTGCGGGAAGGGGCCCCCCCGAGCTGGAAGAAGAAGGAGAAGCTGCCCCAGGTGTCCAAGTCCTGGCACAACTTCACCTGCAACGTGAGCGGGGGGCACTTCGGGGTCCCCAGGGGCACTTCGGGGTCCCCAGGGGCCTTTCAGGGTCCCCAGGGGGATTTCGGGGGTCCCCAGGGGCACTTCGGGGGTCCCCAGGGGCACTTCGGGGTCCCCAGGGGCACTTCGGGGGTCCCCAGGGGCATTTCGGGGTCCCCAGGGGGATTTTGGGGGTCCCCAGGGGAATTTCTTGGGTCCCCAGAGGCACTTCGGGGTCCCCAGGGGCCTTTCAGGGTCCCCAGGGGCCTTTCAGGGGTCCCCAGGGGCACTTCGGGGTCCCCAGGGGCACTTCGGGGGTCCCCAGGGGCACTTCGGGGCCCCCAGGGGGATCTCGGGGCTCCCCCAGCCCCTTTTCCGGGTCCTGTCCCCCCAGGAGGTGATCCAGGACTTCCAGGCCTCGGTGCTGCAGGTCTCGGACTCCCCCTACGACGAGCAGTGAGTGCCCGGGCTGGTGGGGGGTCCCGGGGGGGATTTTGGGGTGGGGGGGACCCCGAAACCGGCGTTTCCCCCCCAGGGTGGCGGCGCAGATGCCCACGGTGCACTACGAGATGCCCAACGGCTACAACACCGACTACGGGGCCGAGCGGCTGCGCATCCCCGAGGGGCTCTTCGACCCCTCCAACGTCAAGGTTTGGGGGTCTCGGGGGTGGGCTCTGAGGGAGGGGGGGTCCCGGGGTTTTTGGGGGACCCCCCCCGACCCCCCGTTTCTTTCCCCAGGGGCTCTCGGGGAACACCATGCTGGGCGTGGGGCACGTGGTCACCACCAGCATCGGGATGTGCGACATCGACATCCGGCCGGTGGGTCCGGGGGGGTCCGGGGGGGGCGTGGGGGGCAGCAGGGACCCCCCCTCACCCCCGCCCGTGTCCCCCACCCCAGGGTCTGTACGGCAGCGTCATTGTCACCGGCGGGAACACGCTGCTGCAGGGCTTCACCGACCGCCTGAACCGCGAGCTGGCCCAGAAGACCCCCCCGGTGAGGGACCCCCGGGATGGGGGGGTGAAGGGACCCCAAACCCCCCCGGTGAGGGACCCCCGGGACCCCCGGGATGGGGGGTGGGAGGGGGCTGGATGTGACCCCAAATTCTCCTTGGGAGGGACCCCCTGAATTTGGGTGGGGGGGACCCCAGACCCCTCTGAGGGGAATTTGGGGGTGGGATCCAGATTGGGCATCCCAGTTATCACCAGTGGCTCCCAGTTGCCACCAGTGGGTCACAGCTGTCCCCCCAGTGCTCCCAGTGGCTCCCAGTGGGTCACAGCTGTCCCCCCAGTGGCTCCCAGTGGCTCCACAGCTGTTCCCCCAGTGGCTCCCAGTGCTCCCAGTAACCCCCGTCCCCCAGAGCATGCGCCTGAAGCTCATTGCCAGCAACAGCACCATGGAGCGCCGCTTCAGCCCCTGGATCGGGGGCTCCATCCTGGCCTCGCTGGTGAGCCCGGGGCTCCGGGGGGGGGGTCCCTCCCTGTGGGTGCCCCCCAGAACCCCTTAAAAACAGCCCCAACATCGCCCGCAGGGCACCTTCCAGCAGATGTGGATCTCCAAGCAGGAGTACGAGGAGGGCGGGAAGCAGTGCGTGGAGCGAAAGTGTCCCTGAGGGGACCCGAGGAGCCCTGAGGGGCCCTGAGGGGACCCGAGGAGCCCTGAGGGGCCCTGAGGGAACCCGAGGAGCCCTGAGGGGCCCTGAGGGAACCTGACGGGATCTGAGGGGCCCTGATGGATCCTGATGGGGTCTGAGGGGCCCTGAGGGGACCCGAGGAGCCCTGAGGGGCCCTGAGGGAACCTGAGGGATCCTGAGGGGATCTGAGTGATCCTGAGGGGCCCTGAGGGGAACCTGAGGGGCCCTGAGGGATCCTGATGGGGTCTGAGGGGCCCTGAGGGATCCTGAGGGAACCTGAGGGGAATCTGAGGGACCCTGATGGATTCTGAGGGGCCCTGAGGGGATCTGAGGGGAAAATCGGGCAGAAATCCATTAAAACCCGCACAACCCACCTGGAACCGGCTCTGTGGCGGCGTGGGCGGTTCGTGGGTGGGGCTCTGGCGGGTTCCGTCTGCGATTTGGGCGGATTTCGCCTCAAAAAAAACCCAAAAAAAACCAAAAAAAAAACCCCAAAATCCGGAGCGCGTGCGCGGCCACGTGACGGGGGTGGGGGGGGGCGGGCACGTGCCGGGGCGGGCGGCGCTGCGCAGGCGCGAGGGCACGTGACGGCGAAAAGGGCGGGAAGGAAGGGGCGGGGAGTGGGGGGCGGAGCCGCGCAGTTCTCGCGAGAACGAGGCGTCACCGCCGGCCCCCCCCTAGCGGCCGCGGCGGGAACTGCGCGCCGTTCTCGCGAGAACCCCCGCGCGCGCGCCCCACCGTCAGCTCCGTTACCGGGCGGGAGGGGGGGAGGGGAAGGGGGGCGGAGAGAGCCGGTTCGGTGACGTCCCGAGCCGAGACGGTGACGTGAGTACTCGGCCGAGCGGCTGAGGAGAGACCGGCGCTGGAACGGGGACGGGGGGGGAGGGAAGCGGGAAGGGGGTGTGAGGGGGGAAAAGGCGCTCGCACCGCGCACGCGCGGCCCCCGCACGGACTCCAACTGCCGGCAGCCCCCGCGCGCGCGGCGAGGCCCCCGCGCAGGGCGGCCTCACCGCGCCTGCTCCACCTTCCGGCCGCCCTCCGTCACCCTTCCCGCACCCCGTGCTTCCCCCAGGCCGTCAGCGGGAGCCCCCCCGGTGCTTTCTGCCCTTCCCCCCGCCGCCATTCCGCCACGCTCCGCGCTCAGGCACCCGCCGCGACCACCCCAAGCTCCTGAGGCCCCCTCTCTCTCTCCCCGCGCGCCGACTCTCGCGATTGGCCGCCGCGCGCGCGGCGCCCTCTCCAATTGGCGTAGCCCCGCCGCACCTCCCCTCTCAGTGGGCGTGCCCGCGCTCGGCCCCGCCCTTCGCCTATATAAGCCCCGGCGGGCCGCCGCGGCGCTGCCATCGCGGGCGGGAGGCGGCGGGCGCGGACGCCCCGCGCGCGCGGCTCCCCCCGCTCCCCCCTCCGGCGGCGCATGCGCGGGGGCGGCGCGGCGCAGCGCGCAGGCGCGGGCCGGGCCGCCATGGCGGCGGCGCCCGAGGCCTTCCTGGTGCCGGCGCCGCCGCCGCCTCCTCCCGCCGCCGCCGCCGCCCCGCCGGGCCCGCCCGAGCCGCCGCGGCCCCGCAACGGCCTCCGCGCCGCGGGCGGCGGCGGCGGGAAGCGGCGCAGCAGCTGCGGGGCGAAGCAGCCGGCGTGGAAGCGGCGGCGCCGCGCGGCGTCGGAGTGCGGCCCGGTGCTGCCCTCAGAGTTCCTGCTCGGCGGGAACATCTTCGACCCGCTCAACCTCAACAGCCTGCTGGACGAGGAGGTCAGCCGCGCCCTGAACGCCCGCACGCCGCAGTCCTCGCCGCTCCCGCAGCGCGGCCGCGACCCGGTGGAGATCCTGGTGCCGCGGGACATCACGGACCCGCTGAGCCTGAACGCGCCCGGCGACGCCGCGCTGCGCCTGGCCTCGCCCGCCAAGAGCGCCCGCCGCCGGCACCGCCACCGCGGCCAGCAGCGGGGAACCGCCGCCGCCGCCACCGCCGCCACCGCCGGCGAGGAGCCCGCCCGCCCCGCCGAACCCTCCGCCGCCGCCACCGCCCCGCCGTGCCCCGCCGCCCTGCCCGCCCCCGGCCGGCACCGCAAGCGCCGACGGACTTGCAGCAAATCCGAGGGGCCTCGCCCGCCGCCGCCGCCCGCCGCCGAGAAGCCGAAGCCCGCCGGGAAGGCGGCGCAGCGGCCGCGGCACCAGGTGCGCAAGTTCCAGTACGGGAATTACTGCAAATACTACGGGTACCGCAACCCCGACGTGGAGGACGCGCGGCTGCGGGCGCTGCGGCCCGAGTGGTTCGCGGGCAAGGAGGTGCTGGACGTGGGCTGCAACGTGGGGCACCTGACGCTGAGCATCGCCAAGCGCTGGGCGCCCGCCCGCGTGGTGGGGCTGGACATTGACGGGCGGCTGATCCGCTCGGCGCGGCAGAACATCCGCCACTACCTGTCCGAGGCGCTGGGCGCGGACGGCGAGGCGGCACCGGGCGGCGGCGGCAGGAAGGGATTCCCCGCCGCGCTCCTGGCCAGCCGCGGCCCCATCGCCGCCCCGCAGCTGCCGCCCGACGGGCCCGGCGCCGCCGACTTCCCGCACAACGTGGTGTTCGTCACGGTGAGGGCGCGGCACGGGGGCGCGCGTGGGTTTTTGGGGGGTCTCGGGGGGTGGCAGGTGGGTTTGGAGCGCTGGCCAGGGTTATAGGAGGGTTTTTGGTTGGGTTTTGGGGGGTTCCTGTTGGGTTTTGGGGGGTTTCTGTTGGGTTTTGGGGGGTTTCTGTTGGGTTTTGGGGGGTTTCTGTTGGGTTTAGGGGGGTTCCTGTTGGTTTTGGGGGGTCTTGGTGGGTTTCAGGGGGGTCTTGGTGGGTTTAAGGGGGTGGCAATAGGTCTGGAGGGTTTGAGGGGGTCCTGGTGGGTCTGAAAGGGATGCGAGGGATGATTTAGGGGGGGTCTCGGTGGGTTTTGGGGGGTGGCAATAGGTCTGGAGGGGTTTAGGAGGGTTTCGGGGGGGTCTCGGTGGGTTTGAGGGGGTGACGGGGGGATGGGGGTGCGTTTTAGGATGGGGGTTTGGTTTGGGGGGGTCTGGGGTGGGTTTTGGGGGGTCTCGGTGGGTTTAGGGGGGGTGGCAATAGATCAGGAGGGTTTTGTTGGGTTTTGGGGGGTCTGGGGTGATTCCCAGCGGGGTCTGAGGGGTCACTGGGGGTGGGAGCGGGGTGGGACCCCCTCACTCCATCTTTGGGGGTCCGTGTGGGGTCAGGGCCTCGCTGTGAGGCCCCCAGGACCCCTGAGGGGGGCTCAGCGTGTGCCCCCCACCCCCCAAATCCCTGAGGGGGACTGAAACCCTTCCATGGGTACCCCAAAACCCCCCAGGGGGGCTCAGCCTGTGCCTCCCACCCCCTGAGACACCCCCAAACCCTTCAGTGGCCCCCAGCCCAAACCCCCCACCCCCTCAAACACCCCCCAGACCCTTCAGCGGGGCTCAGCCCCTGCCCCCCACCCCTGAAACCCCCTTGGGGGTCCCCCCAGCCCCTCACGGCCCCCGTGCCCGGGCGGGGGGAGGCGTTGGGGGTCTCCAGGGCCCCCCGGGGGTGTCGCCGCCCCTGAGCCCCCCCGGCCGTGCCCCCCCAGGGTAACTACGTGCCCGAGCGGGAGGAGGCGGTGGGGGCGCAGCGCCCCGAGTTCGACGTGGTGCTGCTGCTGTCGCTCACCAAGTGGGTGCAGCTCAACTGGGGCGACGAGGGGCTCAAGCGCCTCTTCCGGAGGGCGTTCCGGCACCTGCGGCCCGGGGGGCTGCTGCTGCTCGAGCCCCAGCCCTGGGAGTCCTACCGCAAGCGCAAGGGGCTCACCGTGAGTCTGGGGGGCCTGGGGGGGGACATTGGGGGCTTTGGGGGGGTCACTGAGGGGTCTGGGAGGTCCTGGGGTCACTCCTGGGAGTCCTACCGCAAGCGCAAGGGGCTCACCGTGAGTCTGGGGGGGACACTGGGGGGCTTTGGGGGGGTCACTGAGGGGTCTGGGGGGCTTTGGGGGGGTCACTGAGGGGTTTGGGGGCTCACTGAGGGGTCTGGGGAGGCTTCTGAGGGGTCTGGGGGGCTTTGGGGGGGTCACTGAGGGGCCTGGGGGGCTTTGGGGGGGTCACTGAGGGGTTTGGGGGCTCACTGAGGGGTCTGGGGGGCTTTGGGGGGGTCACTGGAGGGTCTGGGGGGGTCACTGAGGGGTCTGGGGGGACTATGGAGGGGTCTGGGGGCTTATCAAAGGATCTGGGGGGCTTCTCTGGGTTTTCGGGGGGGGGTTTCTGTTCTCTAGGGGGTCAGGATGGGGTGGGGATCATTGATTTTGGGGTCCTGGGGGGTCCCTAACCCTGTTCCCCCCCCGGGAGGTGATTGAGGGGGGCTGTTCTGGGTTTTGGGGTCCCTAACCCCGTTATCCCCCCGGGAGGTGATCCAGGGGGTCGTTTTGGGGTCCCTAACCCCGTTATCCCCCCGGGAGGTGATGGAGGGGGGCTGTTCTGGGTTTTGGGGTCCCTAACCCCGTTATCCCCCCCCAGGAGACGACGTACCGGAACTACCAGCGCATCCGGCTGCGGCCCGAGCAGTTCCCGGCGTACCTGACCTCCCCCGAGGTGGGCTTCGAGCGCTGCGAGCTGCTGGGCACCCCCCAGCACAGCTCCAAAGGTGGGGCCCCCCACTCCCCCTGATCCCCACAAAAACCCCCAAAATTCTGCTCCAAAAATCCCCAAAATCCTCCCCCAAAATCCCCCCAAAAATCCCCCAAATTCTGCTCCAAAAATCCCCAAAATCCTCCCCCAAAATCCTTCCGAAAATCCCCAAAATTCTGCTCCAAAAATCCCCCTAAAATCCCAAAAAATCTCCCCAAAATCCTCCCCCAAAATCTCCCCAAAAATCCCCCAAAAATGCCTCCTGAAATCCCAAAAAAATCCCCCCCAAAAATCCACAAAATCCTCCCCAAAAATCCCCCAAATTCTGCTCCAAAAATCCCCCGAAACTCCACTCAAAATCCCCTCAAATCTCCCCAAAAATCCCCCCAAAAAGTCCCCAAAAAAACCCCAAAATCATCCCCCCAGATCCCCCCAAAAATCCCCCAAAAATGCCTCCCGAAATCCCCAAAAAATCCCCCCAAAATCCTCCCCCAAAAAATCCCTGTAAAACCCCACAACAGCCCCCAAAACATCCCCAAAATCCCCCAAGTCCTGCCCCAAAATCCCCCCAAAGACGCCTTCCGAAATCCCCAAAATTCCCCCCAAAAACCGCATTATTTAGAGCGTTTTTAGTACTATTTAACAATTATTAAGTAGGATTCAGGGTCTTAAGGTGTTATTTAAGAATCAGGCATTTTCGGGTTTTTTTGGGTATTTTTGGGACTGTTGAGGGGACATTTCGGGATCTCTTAGAGCTTCGTCGGGGGTTTTGAGGGTTTGGGATTTTTTACCATTTTTAGGATTTTTTTAAAGGATATTTTCAGAGCTCTTTTGGGACAATTTAAGGATTTTTAACCTTTTTTTGGGTTTTTTAGCGTTTTTCCAAACCAGGCTGTTTTTAACGTATTTCCAGCGAATTTTGGGGTGCAGGGTGAGGGTGAGGGGTGTGAATTTTGGGGTGGGGGAGGTGATTTTGGGGTCTCAATTTTGGGGTGTGACTTTGGGGTCCCCCTCACCCCCGTCTCCCCCCAGGTTTCCAGCGGCCGATCTATCTCTTCCACAAGGGCCGAGGCGACGCCCCCTGAGCCCCCCCGACCCCCCCGGGGTTGGGGGAGGGTCGGGGCGGGGGGGAGGGGTCGCTCCCCTCCCCCCCCCGCTGCCAAACGGGGGGAGGGGCTCCGTTTGCCCCCCTCCCCCCCATTTTTGGGGTGTTCTCTCCCTCCCCCCCCCCCCCCCCCCCCCCCGCGGCGTTTGCAGTGGTTTGCTCTGTGTGGGCGGGGCCCCGAATAAAGGAGGTGATTGGTCAGTGGGCGGGGTCTTGTTTTGGGGCGGGGTCTCGCATAGAGGACGTGATTGGTCGGAGGGCGGGGCCGATTTTCGGGGGCGGAGTCACTCCAAATTATAAATTTTTTATTTTGGGGGAAAAAAAGAGGGATTTGAGGGGGAAAAAAGGGTTTTTTTGGGAGGGACAAAAGGGGTTATGAAGGGGAAATTAAAGGGGATTTGGGGTGAAATAAAGAGGTTTTTGGGGTGAAAAAAGGGAGATATGGAGAGGAAAAAGGGTTTTTTGGGGGAGGGAAAGAGGGGGATTTTGGGGGAAAAAAAGGGGATTTTGGGAGTGAAGAAAGGGGGATTTGGTGGAGGAAAAAAAGGGAGTTTTAGGGGGAATTTTGGGAGGATTTTGGGGTGAAAAAAGGGGTATTTTGGGGGGGATTTTGGGGTGAAACGAGGGGTGTTTTAGGAGGGTTTTTTGGGGTGAAAAAAGGGGGATTTTTGGGGGGTTTTTGGGGTTAAACGAGGGGTATTTAAAGGGGGTATTTTGGGGGGGTTTTTGGGTGAAACAAGGGGGGTTTTGGGAGGATTTTGGGGTGAAACGAGAGGTATTTTGGGGGTGAATTTTGGGGTGAAACAAAAGGTATTTTGGAGGGTTTTTGGGGTTAAACGGAGGGGTATTTTGGGGGTGAATTTAGGGGTGAGACCAGGGCTATTTTGGGTTTTTTTGGGGGGGATTTGGGGGTGTTTCCCCGTCACCCCGCTCCCCACTGCTGCAGTTTCCGGTACATGGCGAAGGCGGCTCCGGGGGGGCGCGGGCGGGCCCGGGGCGGCTCGGGGGGCGCGGGGGGCGGCAGCCAGGGCGCTGTCCCGGTCCCGGTGCCGGTGCCGGTCCCGGCGGGCGCGGCCAGCGCGGCCAGGCGCGGCCCGGGCACCTGCGGGGAGGGGCACACACACGGTGGGGGTCCCGCCGGCACCGGGGGGTCCCGGTGGGTTTTGGGGGGGGGGGTCTCACCTGCGGGGCGGGGGGCGCGGGCGGGACCCCCCTGCGCGGCCCCGGCGGGGGGGGGGGCACGGCCAGGCTGACGAGCCCGCGGAAGAGGCGCCGGGCGTGCGGCACGTTCATGGCTGCAACGGGGGGGGCTCCGGTCACACCGGGACCCCCCGAACCCCCCCGGGACCCCTCCCCGAACCCCCCCCCCGGCACTGACCGGCGGCCGCCGCCCCCCCCAGCGCCGAGCGGGCGGCGAAGGAGCTGCCCAGGAGCGCGGCCGCCGCTCGGGGGGCGTCGAACGGGGCGGGGGGGGCCCCACCGGGACCGCCCCGGGCGCTGCTGTGCGGGGTGGGGGTCGCCAGCGTCGCCCCCCGCTCTTCATCCTCCTCCTCCTCCTCCTCCTCCTCCGGCATGGCGGCGCCGGGCGCGAATCGCACCTGGGGGGAGCGGGGGGAGGATTGGGGTCCCCGCGCCGCCCCCCCGCCCTCGGGGGTGTCCCGCTGCCCCCTCCCCCACCTGCCGGTGTCCCCCCCCCGCGCCCCCCCCGCCGCAGGATCCCCCCGGGCGGCGGCGGCGGCGGCGGGAGCGCGCGCGGCCTCATGGCGGCGGAAGCCACGCCCCTTTCCGCCGGTGCGGCCACGCCCCCCCTAACGGCGACCGCACCAAGATGGCGGCGCCCCTCCCTCGACCTCCCCAAGATGGCGCCCGGCGCGCCCCGCAGGCCGCGGGTTCGAGCCCCGCCTCGGCCGCCGCCCCCCAAACCGCCCCAAAGCGCCCCAAAATGAACACGGCCCCGCCCCCGTGCTGTAAAAATCGCGCGTTTATTAAAAAAGGCCCCAAATGGCGCAGGAAGGGCGGACGGGAGAGCTCGGCGGCGCTCCGTGCCCTCCTCGCGGTCAAGCAGCAGCGGGGACCCCCGGGATCCCCCCCGGGATCCCCCCCGAGCCCCCCGGCTCAGGGCGGCCCCGGCGGCGGCAGGGCGGGCAGGCGGGCCAGCTGCTGCGGCGTGGCCAGCGCCCGGAGCAGGCGGTTCTCCCTCTCCAGCGCCGCGCGCCGCTCGCTCAGCTCCCGGATCTGCTCCCGCAGCGCCTCCACCTCCTCCCGCACCGCCAGCAGCAGGTGCGACTTCACCAGGTCCTGGGGCACGCCGTCAGCGAGCCCCGAGACCCCCGGCACCTCCCTGACAGGACCCCGAGACCCCCGGCACCTCCCTTCCAAAACCCCCAGCCCCTTCACTCTTCCCTTCCAGGACCCCAAGCCACCTGACATCTCTGTTACAGGACCCTGAGCCCTCCATCTCATCCCTTACGGGACCGCGAGCCCCTTGATGCATCCCTTCCAGGACCCAAATCCTCCCTTCAAGGACCCCAATCCCCCCAAATCCTCCCATCAAGGACCCCAATCCCCCCAAATCCTCCGATCCAGCATCCTGAGCCCCTTCACTCTTCCCTTCCAGGACCCCGAGCCCCTTGACGCCTCCCTTCCAGGACCCCAATGCCCCATCACCTCCCTTCCAGGACCCCCAGCTCCCCCCGCCGCCATTGCCCCCCCGGTCTCACCATGGCCCTCTCGATCTTGTTGTCGATGGCGCTGCCGCCGCTGCCGGCGCTGGGGACGAGGCCGGTGTCACCGGGACAGACGGACAGACAGACGGACACCGCGGGGGTGGGGGGGCAGAGCTCACTCCCCTCCCCTCCCTCCCTTTTCCTTCCTCTTTTTTTTTTTTTAATTTTTTTTTTGGGTGGGGGAGGGGAACTCGCGCCCCTCCCTCACACCTCCCGAGCCCCGCCCTCCCACCCAAGCCCCGCCCCGGAAGTGCGCAGCCGGAAGCACCGCCCCTTACCCCTCGTCCTCGCTCTCCTCGCCGGCCAATCCCAGGCGCGCGCTGAGCTCGGCCCCGCCCCCTGGGCGTGGCGAGGGCGGCTTGGGGGGCAGCGCCTGCGGACAAAGCCGAGTTCGGGGGGCTCGGGGAGGGGGCGTGGCCACCACGGCCCCGCCCCCCGCAGGCCCCGCCCAGCTCACCTGCTGCACGAGCTGCGCGAACGCCCCGAGCGAGCGCGGCTGGTGCGGGGCGGGCCCGGCCCGGGGGGGCGTCCAGCGACACCGGGACCCTCCCGCCAGCACCGGCACCGGCACCGGCACCCGCGCCGCCCCGCGGGGACGCGTCCCGCTCGTAGAAATCGCGGCACAGCCACCGGCCCCGCCGCAGCACCTCCCCCGGCGCCAGCAGGCGGACGAGGCGGAACCGGGAGCCGCCGGGGCTGCCCGAGGAGGAAGGCGGAGAAGCGGAGGCATCGCCGGACGCGGTGCCGCTGCCGCCGCCGCGCACGCTGGTGATGGCGAAGCCGCTTTTCTTGCGGCTCATGGGGGCGGCGGCGGCGGGAGGAGGAGGAGGAACATGGCGGGGCCGGCCCGGAGCCGTTACCGGCGGCTGCGGCGGCGGCGGCGGCAGCACCCGGAAGTGCGGACCGGAAGTGATGTCGCCCTTTAAGGCGGTGCCGCGCCGCCCCCTAAGCCACGCCTTCCTTCGAAAGCCGCGCCCTTTTTACCACGTGACCGCGCGGCGCGCCGCGGGTCCTCCGAGCCGCCAGGGGGAGCCGCGGCGGCGGCGGCGCGTCCCGGACGCTGCGTCAGCGCCAATGGAGCGGCGCGAGCGGGAGGCGGGAGCGGCCGGTGAGGGAGGAGGGGAGGGATGGGGGTGGGCCCGGGGCCCCTCCCGCGCCCGGTGACCACCCGCTGCCCCTCCCCCGCAGGCCGCTAGACCCCCTCCCGCCATGGGCCAACGCCCCCCGTGAGCCCCCGGCCCGGGCCCGGCCGTGCTGGCGGCGGTGGGGGGGGGGGTGCGGCGCAGGATTCCCCCCCCCCCCCCCAACCGTGGGACCCCCGAGAGAGCGACAGGTAACGGGGGGCGGGGAGGGAGGAGGCCCCGAGCCCCGCGGGGACGGGGACGGAGCGCGCCGGGCTCCGGGTGGGGCGGGGGCTGAGGGGGGACCCCGGGGCTGGGGGCGATTCGGGCGGTCGTGAGGGGAGGGGGCGGCTGGGGGGGGTCCCCGGCGGCGGCGGGAGCCGGGGGGGGGTCGGGGCGGCCTCGGGGTGGGGTCGGGGGGAGCCCCGAGGGTGGCGGGGAGGCAGGGGGAGCGGGGCTGCGGGCGGGGAGGGGGTCCTGGCGGGCGTGGGGAGGGGGCTGCGGGGCGGGGGGCGGCCCGGGCGGTGGGGGCGGCGGCGCCGCGGGCGAGCGGCGGCCCGGGAGGGGCCCGAGGGGTCCGGGAGGGTCTCGGGAGCAGAACTCGGGGGGCGGGGGGGAGGGGGGGTCCCCGGTGCGGGGGGGGCGGGGTCTGAAGGCCCCGCCCCCAGCCATGAGCGCCCCCCCGCGGTCGGAGCTCGCCGCCGCCGCCGCCGCCCTGCTGCGCCTGGGCGAGGAGCGCCCCCCCGCGGCCGCCATGAGCCTGCTGCAGCGCAAGGGCCGCCCCGAGTGGCGCCCCCGCGACGAGGAGCCGCGCAAGGGGTGAGGGGACAGCCGGGGACACCCCGGGGGGCACGCACGGACACCCCGAGGCTGCCCCGGGGGGAAGGCAGTACCCCTGGGACCGCCCTCAGGGGACACTGGGAACGCCAGGACCACCCTGCGGGGACATTGGGAGCCCCAGGACCACCCTGGACCACCCTGAGGGGACACTGGGAGCCCCTGGACCACGCTAGGGGGACACTGGGATCCCCTGGGACCACCCTGCGGGGACACTGAGAGCCTTGGACCACCCTCAGGGGACACTGGGATCCCTCAGGACCACCCTGGGGGGTCGCTGATCCCCTTTGGAATTTCCCCAAGAGCCCCAACTCACCCTGGGGGAGCCCGGGAGCCCTGGCCCATTCCAGGACCCGCGATGCCCCTGGCACTCCTGGCGTTGACCCCGAGACCCACGGCCCGCCTTCTGCACCTCCAGTTCCCCCCGTGCCCCAGTGGCCCTGCCCCACAGGAGCGAGTTCCCAGAGAATCCCTGAGGGGGTCGGGGCATCCCCAAGAGTTTTGGGGTGCCCCTGACCGCCTGTCTATCCCGCAGGGTCCCCAAGGCGCGGGAGGGGGGCTCCCTGCGGCGCCCGCTGCGCGTGGGGTTCCTGACGCTGCCGGCGCCGCAGGAGCGCGGCCCCCGGCCCTGCGCCCCCGGCATGGCCCCCCGCTCGCTGTCCTGCCACGCCGTGGGGCTCCCCGACCCGGGGCTGCCCCTGCGCCCCCCCGGGCCCCGCGCCGGCGCCCCCCCCGAGGGCCGCGGCCTGGAGGCACCGCCCGCCAAGAGAGGGGGTGAGTGGAACCGGCGGGAATTGGGGGAGCAGGGGATTTGGGGGGTCACCTATCGGAAGGAGCACCATCCCCTGACCCCCTGCCCCTCCCCAGGCACCCCCCGGGGGGGCTGCGTGCGGCAGACGCCCCCGCTGAAGCCGTCGCGCAGCCCCCAGACGCGGCTGTCGGCCGGGGGCGGCGCCGGCGGCGCTGTGCGAGCAGGGCGAGGCGGAGGAGCCGGTGTACATCGAGATGGTGGGGGACGCGCGGGGGGGCCCGGGGGGCGCGCCCCCCGCCCCCGCCGAGGAGCCCGAGGCCATCTACGAGGAGATGAGCTGCCCCCTGCCCGCGGGGGAGGGGCCGGGACACGCCCCTTTCGCGGGACACGCCCCCTTCCACGGACACGCCCCGCACGCCGCACACGCCCCTTTCGGCGGCCCCGCCCCGCACGCCGGCCACGCCCCCTACGCGGGGCACGCCCCTTTCTCCGGACACGCCCCTCACGCCGGCCGCGCCCCCTTCATCGGACACGCCCCTTTCTCCGGCCCCGCCCCCATCCCGCCCCCTTTCCCCAACCTGCTGCCGCCCCGCCCACCGCCGCTGGCCCCGCCCCCCGAGGGCGCCTCGCGCCTGCCCCTCCCCTCGCGCCGTGAGGCCCCGCCCCCCGCGCGCGCGCGCAGCCACTCCACGCCCCTCCCCCCGCACCACCACGCGCCGGGAGGGGCGGGGCGCGAGCGCGGGGGGGCGGGGCTCGGCCCGCTGCCCCTCCCACCCTCCGCCGAAGCCCCTCCCCCGGGGAAGCGCCCGCCCGCCTACGAGAGCCTGCGCGGGGGCGTGGCCTCGGCAGGCCCCGCCCTCGCCCGCGAGGAGGAGCCGCCCCTTCGCCGAGGAGGCGGAGCCTCTGCCCGGCGCGGGAAGGAGAGCGACAGTGAGTGACAGCGGCGGGGGCGGGGCTTGCGGCTGGGTCACGCCCAGTGGGCGGGACTAACCACCTCCCCCCCCTTTCTCAGAAGCACCGGAGCCCCCCCGGGAGGAGCGGGGGGGGGCGGCCCCGCCGCCCTCGGGGATCCCGGTGCGGGCCGAGGGGCCCCGGGGCCGGCCCGGACCCCCCGTGCCCTGCCAGACCTTCCCGGCGTGCGGGAGAGCCGCGGGTACGTGCGGGACGGGGGGGGGGACACCGGGGAGGGCCGGGGGGGACACTGGGGGTGACCCCGGGGTGTCCCCCTGACGCCGTGCCCCCTCCCCGCAGAGCTCCCCGGGGGTCCCCGCCTGGGCCGCTCCGCCTCCACCTCGGGGGTGCGGCAGGCCGGGGCCCCCCCGTTCCCGCGGGGCCCGCCACCGTCGCGGCCGCTGTCCGGGGGGGTGCCGAGCGCGGGCGGCTTCCCCGGCGCCCCCCGGCCCCGGGACGGGCAGCTGCAGGAGGTGATCGACCGCAAGCGCTGCGTGTGCACCGAGATCAAGGCGCGGGGGGGGCGCGGGGGGGGGCTGTGCAAGCAGGACAGCCTGCCCCCCCTGCCCGCGCCCCCCCCCGCGGGCCGCCCGCCGCCCCCGCCGCCCCCCGGCACGCCCCCGGCCCGCCGGCCGCACGCCGTGCTCTGGGACACCGCCATCTGAGCCCCCCGGGGTGCCTGGAGCACCCCGCGCCCGGCCCCCCGCCGCCTCGGGGGGGCTGCCGAGGATAAACGGGGGGGGGTCCTAAAGTGGGGAGGGGGGCGCGACACGGCTGGGCCGGGTTGGGGAGGAACGGGGGGGGTATTTATGGTATGCGGAGCCCCCCCGAATAACGGAGACCCCAAAGGAGGGACCCCAAAAATGGGGGGGGGGAGACAAAACCACCCCAGAAAGCGGGGCGAGGCCGAGCCCCTCATTAACCCCTCCCAGAGCGGGGGGGTCCCCACAGAGGGGGGGCCGAGCCCCAATATCGGGGGACAGCCCCCCTCCCCTGCGAGCCGAGGGGGTCCCTGTAAAGGGGGGGTCACCCCTGCCGGGGGGGTGCAGCCCCCCCAGAGCGGGGAGGGTGCTGTAACTGCTTTGCAATGTATTTATGGGGGGGTATTTATGGGGGTGCATCGAGCAGGGGCCGGGGAGGGGGTTCTGCTCCGGGGGTCCGCAGTGCGGCCTGGGGGGGGTGGGGGGGAGTGCTGGAAGGGGGGGGAGGGGGGATCTCCTCTGGGATTTTGGGTGGGGGACCATGGGGGGGGGGCACAGGGCCCCCCCAGCCCTTTCCTGGGACTCCCCCCAGGCCCTCTGTGCCTCAGTTTACCCCCCCTCCCCCCGCCGCCGCCCCCCGTTACCAGAATTGCCTTCGTCCCCGCGGGGTCCGGGGGGGCCCCAGTTTGGGGGGGGGGTCGTGGGGACGGGGGGGTTTTGTAACGTGGTTCTGTGCACTATTAAAGAGAGATGCAGCTGGAAAAAAAGCTTGTCCGGGGGGGGGGAGGGCCCCAAAAAGGGACTGGGACACCCCAAAAATGGGACTGAAACTGCCCCAAAATGGGACTGGGTCCCCCCCAAAAATGGGACTGAAACTGCCCCAAAATGGGACTGGGAGGGAGGGAGAGCGTGGGTAATTGTGATTTTGTGGGAAAAGAAACCAAGAATTGATGGAGGAGTGGAAATACTAGTGAGGTTTTGGGGGAAAGGACTCGAAATGGAGGGGAGTAATAGGGACTGTTGGGTGAAAACCACCCAAATTTAAAGGGAGTAACTGGGAATTTATAGGAAAATGACCCAAATGAGCGCGCCTTCACCTCGGATTTGGGTAGAAAACCCTCACTAAAGGCATTAATAATGAGGGGAAGAGTTTGAGTGAGAGCATTGAGACTCCCCAGACCGTCTCGTGTTACGGAGAGGAGCAATATCACAAACTTCGGCGGGAAATTACTCCAAAGAGGAGTTTTATTTCCGTGAGGGGTCGGTGGGGTGGGGGACATCTCTGAGGGGACGGGAAGGGCGGGAAGAGCCAGGGGGGCCCAGAGCCCCTTCCCTCACGGCGGTAGCAGCCGGGACGCGCCGCTGGTGGAAGACGCTGGTTTTGGTGGTGCAGAATGCCGCTTTGCCTGGCGGAAAGCGCCGTTTTCCCGAGAAATCCGCCCGAAACGAGGCGCTTCCCGCCGGGCGGCGCCGAGCCCCCTCAGCGCCGCCCCGCCCCCCGCGCTGAGGAGACGGAAAGGGCGGGAAGCGGCGGCGCGCGGGCCGCGGCCAATCAGCGGCGGCGCCGCGGCCGGGGGGCGGGGCCCGCGGCAGCGGGAAGATGGCGGCGGGCGGCGGCGGCGGCGGCGGGCCGGGAGCGGGGCCCGGCGGAGGCCCCGGAGCCCGCAGGGGCAGCGCGGGCCGGGACGCGGAGGCCGAGGTTTGGTGCCGGCGGGTGCGGGAGCTGGTGAGCGCGGTTCCCGCCAACCGGCTCTGCTTCGAATGCGGCCAGCGCGGCGTCACCTACGTGGACATCAGCGTGGGGAGCCTCGTGTGCACCGGCTGCTCGGGCGCGCTGTGAGCGGGGCGGGGCCCGGGGTGAGGGCGGGGCCGGGGCGGGGCTAACTCGCACCTGAGCGCAGTGGGCGGGGCCGAACCTGGTGAAGCCGTCCCTGATTTGCTGCTGTATTTGGAGGCGGGGTTTAGCGGAGAGGGCGGGGCTCGGCGGAGGGGGCGTGGCCGCGGCACGTGGCTGCACACGCTGGTTTTGGGGCGAATTTTTTGAGGGAAAAAAGCTCCTTTTTGGGTGTTTACGGGCGCAGGGGGGGGCGCTGACCCCCCAATTCCCCCCGCAGGCGGGGACTGAACCCCCCGCACCGCGTCAAGTCCATCTCCATGACGACGTTCAGCGAGGCCGAGGTGCTGTTCCTGCAGGCGCACGGCAACGAGGTAAGGGGGCGGCCGGGGGGGCCCGGCCCTCTCCGTCCCACCCCGCCCGCGGCCCCACGGCCCCTTCCCGACCCCCCAGGCCTGCAGGAGGGTCTGGCTCGGCACCTTCGACCCCCGGACGTCGCTGCTCCCCGACTCCCGCGACCCGCAGAAGGTGAAGGAGTTCCTGCAGGAGAAATACGAGAAGAAGCGATGGTACCGGAGGGGCTGGGGGCGCCTTTAGGGGGGCGGCGCGGGGTGAGGACCCCCCGGGCAGCGTTTTCCCCTCCCGCGGCAGGTACGTGGCGCCAGAGCAGGTGAAAGAACAAGGGAAGCCCCCCCGAGGCGCCGCAGCAGAGCCCCCCCAGCTCCTCCGTGGGGACGCAGGGACGCTGCCACAGGTGGGACCGGCCCCGTCTGGGGGGGCCCAGGGGGAGCGGCACCCCCTGACCCTGCGGTGCCCCCCCAGTGCCCTCCCCGGCCAGCCCCAAAGGCCGGCGCCGACCTCCTGGCTGACATCGGGGGGGACCCCTTCGCCAGCCCTGTGCCCGCCTTCGCTGCCTTCCCTGGTGAGCTCCGGGCTCTGGGGGGCTCGGGGGGGGCGAGGTCGAGGAGCACAGGGGTCTCTTGGGGGCCTGGTGACCCCCGAGTGACCCCAGCCCCCTCCCCAGGCCCAGCCCCAGCCCGGCCTGCCTTCCCCAGCTTCAACGCCTTTGGAAGCGGCCCTGCAGCACCCACCTTTGAGGGAGCAGTGCCCCCCTTCCACATCCCCCCCACCCCCACAGGTACCCTGTGACCCCCCCAGGGCTCTCGGAGAGGGGTTGGGGTCCCTGTGGGTGCTGGGGAGGGGGCTTGGGGTCCCACCACCCCTCCACGGCAGCTGTGGGGCCGGTGGGGAGGGATTTGGTGTCAGCCCGAGAGGTCTGGAATTTCTGGGGAGGGGGGAAGAAGCCCCCCCCCCGTCTCATTTTGGGGGCTGGGGAAGGGGTTTTGGGTGCCCTCCCACCCAGGATTAGTATGAACCCCCTTTTTTGAGTGTTATGGGGAGGTTTTGGGGGCTCTGCCACTCTCAGGGGTCCCGGGAATTTTGGGAACCCCCCCCCCCCATGTCTCCTCTCTTGCCCCTGCAGGAGGTGTGGCTGCACAGGGCGTGGCCACCCCTGTCCCGCCCACAGGGGGAGGAGCTTCTGTCAGGTACTGCCCCGCCCCCCACACACCTTGAGGCCGTGCAGGACCCGACCCTCCCCCCTCACGGCTCCCCCTCCCCCCGCAGCCTCTTCGGGACCCTCCGGGACCCCCCAGTGCTGCCCCAGGGGGGTAAGTCAGGCCTCACCCCCCATTTCGGACCCCTCAAAATGGGGGTGGGGGACCAGGGGTGACACCTGTGCCCTCCCTCAGGCTATACCAACCCCTTCACAGCCCCCGTGGCCCCCAGACCCTCCACCAACCCCTTCGAGAGCAGCGGTGAGTGACCCCTGGCCCCCTGTTCCCCAATTTGGGGGGTCTGGACCCCCCTGACCCCCCATTCCTGACCAGGATGGGGTCTGGGGGTCCCAATCCTGTGTCCCTTCTTTCAGGTGCTGCTTTCACCTCGCCCCCTGTTCCTGGGGGCTTCCCCAGCCCCTTCCAGGCCGATGGTAAGAGCCGGGGGGTGTTAGATATTGTTAAATTATATATATTTATAAACTGCCCAGCCCCTTGACTGACCCCTCCCCATTTCCCCCCTCACCCAGGGCTGCCTTTCGCTGCGTTCAGCGTTGCCAAAGCTTCCACCAACCCCTTCCTGGTGAGGACCGGGGCGGCGTGGGGGGCTGAGGGGGGTCCGGACCCCCTTTCCCTGCCGCTGACCCCCTCCCTGTGCCCCCCCAGCCGGTCCCGGCCCCGACGGCGCCGCTGGGCATCAGGCACCGCGCCACCAACCCCTTCCTATGACTGCAGCTGCACCGCTCCTCCGCCGGGACCAGGTTTTGTTTTTGTTCCGAGACGTTTATCGCGGTATCTAATCTATATTCGGTAGAAACGGCGCCGGTCCCGCCGCGTCCTCCCCTCACGGCGCTGCCCTCACTAAAGATGGCGGCCTCCCCTCACGGCGCTGCCCCCGGTAAAGATGGCGGCCGCGGGAGAAGCCTCCCCTCAGGGCTTTGCCCTCATTAAAGATGGCACCCCCTCAGCCCTCTATGTGCCCTCAGCCAAGATGGCGGCCGGCGCCTCACCGCTGAGGGCAGAGCCATGGCGGCCTGCCCGAAACAAAGATGGCGCCGAATTAACGGGGACACCGGGGAGAGGAAGTGACGAATTAACGGGGACACCGGGGAGAGGAAGTGACGAATTAACGGGGACACCGGGGGGGGACGGGCGCCCCCCGCGGGGCCCGGGCCCGGCTCGGCTCCTCCCGCACCTGCTGGGGAAGGGCGGAATTAGCGGCGGAGCTCTGGGGAGGGGGCACACGGGGCAGCGCAGCACAGCTCGGCGGGGGGGGCGGCCCGTTTTGGGCTCAGAAAGGGCGAAAACGGACAAAAAGCTGAGCGGCGGCAGCAGGAGAGGGGCAGCACTGAACCCCCCCCCGCCCCGGGGTTTGGTTCCTGCCGGTGACCCTCGGGTCACAAAGGGACAGGGATGTACCAAGTGTGGTTTTGAGGGGGATCCACACTCAGAAATAAAATTATTATTATTATCATAATTAGTGCGTCAGCCCTATAATAGTTAAATATAATTTTAATAATAATTAATTACAATAAATTTTGGTCATCCGTGTTTGAGCGTTCTTCCGCCACAATTAAGTTACAATTAACTGTAATAATTAACTTATTATGCATAACAACTCATTATAATACCTCATTATAATAATAATAAAACTCATCGTAATAACTCATAATTAATCATAATATGAATAATTAAGGTCAGTCAGTAATTAACCCCCAGGGGGGCACCAGGGGTTCAGCCCCTCCCCCTTCCCTGCCTCAGTTTCCCCAGCGTTAAGGCACAAGAACGGGGGGGGGGGGCGAGGAAAGGTGCAAAGGCGGGACCCCCCCCGGGGTTGGGGGGTTCCCCCGGGGTTTGGGGGCTCCCCGGGGGCTCCGGGGGTCCCTCAGCAGCCGAAGAGCGCGCGGTGGGCGGCCACGAGCAGCGCCATGAGGAGGCCATAGAAGAGGGCGAAGAGCAGCCCGGGCGGGGGGCGCCGGGGCTGGGGGGGCTTCACCTGGGGGGGACACCCCGCGTCAGCCGTAGGAGGGCACGGGGACCCCCCCGAATTAACCCACCCCCCGTTGCGGTACCTCGGGGAGCCCCGAGCGGCGGCGGGGCGGCGGCGTCCGGCGGGGGCTGGGGGGGCTCTGGGGAGGAGAAGGGGGAGTCAGGGGGGCCTGGGGGCCAGGGTTGGGGTTCAGGGGGGAAAAAAGGGGTTCGGGGGGGATTGGTGGGGTCAGGGGCAAGTATTTGGGGTTCAGGGGGTGTTTTGGGGGCAGTTTGGGGCTGTTTTGGGGGCAGTTTGGGGCTGTTTTGGGGTGTATTTTGGGGTGTATTTTGGGGTGTATTTTGGGGCAGTTTGGGGCAGTTTGGGTGTATTTTGGGGCTGTTTTTGGGGCAGTTTGGGGGTAGTTTTGGCTGTATTTTGGGGCAGTTTTGGGGTGCACTCACGGCCCAGGGGCGCAGGCGGGCGGTTTCAGGGTTCAGGGGGGCTGTTTTGGGGTGTATTTTGGGGTGTATTTTGGGGGTGTATTTTGGGGCAGTTTGAGGCAGTTTTGGGATGTGTTTTGGGGCAGTTTTGGGGCAGTTTTGGGGTGCACTCACGGCCCAGGGGCGCAGGCGGGCGGCCGCGCGCCGCAGCAGCTCGGGGTCCCCCAGCTCGTCCGGGAGCCGCAGCTGCAGCAGCGCCTCGAGGCTCTGCGGGGCGGGGGGCACGGCGGGGACCCCCCGGGCGTGTCAGGGGGGGCACGGACCCCAGAGCCCCCCAAAACGCCCGGGCAGGGCAGAGCGGGGGGTCCTTACCTGGCGCACCTCCGCCATCAGCTGGTCGGGGTCCGGGGGGGCTGCGGGGAGATCGGGGGGGTCAGGGGGGAGTTTTGGGGGGTCCGGGGCTGGGGGGGACACGGGGGGCTCTGTCCTACCTGCCCTGGTGGCACTGAGGGAGGAGGAGGAGGGGCTGAGGCCGGCGCTGGGTTTTGGGGGGCTGCAGGGGGGGCCGGGGGCTCCGTCGGGGTCCTGGGGGGGGCAGGGGAATTAAGAGCCGTGTTAATTAGGGCTGAGCTGGGGGGGAAAGGGTGTTTAGGAGCCGTGTTAATTAGGACTGAGCCTAACGAGGCCAGCCGGGTCCTCACCCGCAGCGGCGGCGGCGCCTGGGGGGGTCTCCGGGGGGGGGTCCTGTGGGGGGGGAGCAGCCAGTGCCCGGCCCTTGGCCCCTGTCCCCCCACGTTCCCAAGCCCAGCCCCGGTCCCCGTGTGCCCCCTCAACCCCGTCCCTGTCCCAGCCCTGATTCCAGCCCCGATTCCAGCCCCAAACCCGTCAGCCGGTCCCCAGCTCCCAGACCCTGTCCCCAATTCCCAGTCCCTGACCCCAGTTCCCACTCCCAATTCCCAGTTCCTGTCCCAAATTCCCAGTCCCTGTCGCCAATTCCCAGTCCCCAGTCCGAGTTCCCAGTCCCTGACCCCAGGAACTGTCCCAAATTCCCCGTTCCCCATCCCTGACCCCAAATTCCCTGTCCCTGTCCCCTGTACCTGTCCCGGCTCCTCTCCGTCTCTCTCTCCATCCACACCTCCAGGTTCTTGGGGCGCCGCCGGCAAGTGGGGACCCCCCTGCAGGGATGGGGGGGTCAGACCCCCCCCAGACCCCCCCAGACCCCCCCAGAGCCCCCCAGCCCCTCACCTGGTGCCCTCGGGGCTGTCACCTCTCAGGCTCTGGCTCTGCTGCTCCTGGGGTTGGGGATCAGGATTTGGGGGGGGTGACCCCAAAACTTGGGGCAGGGGGATCAGAGAGGGTGGGGGGTGCCCTCACCTCGGGCGAGGGCTCCTCCTCCAGCTGCTCCGGGTCACTGTCACCAGCTGTGGGGACAGGGGGGGTGACGGGGGGGTCCCCAGGAGGTGACGGGGGGTCCCGGGGGGGCTCTGGGGACCCCCCTGCCCTCACCTGCCCCGCCGCGCGTCTCCCTGTGCTGCCGGCTCGGCTCCGAGGGCTCGTCCGTGGACTGAAACGGTGCCGAGGTTGGGGGACACCCCAAATCTGCCCCCCCCGCGACGCCCCCGAATCCCACCTCGTTCCCCGACCAGCGCTTGCTGCCGCTGTCCACGCTGTGGAAGCCGGAGTCCAGCCCCCCCCGCGGCCGGAGGGGACACGGCTCGTCCGGGGGGCTGCGGGGGGGGCAAACGGCGCTCAGAGACCCCAAAAGTCCCAAAAAGAGCGGGGTGCCCCCTCCCGGAGCCCCCCCTTTACCATGCCGGGGGAGGATGGGCGGCAGCCTCGGCTTCCAGGTACTTGAAGATGTGGACTTTGCCCTTCAGGCAGACCTGGGGGGGCACAGAGGGCTCAGCTGGAGCTTTTGGGGGGTCTTGGGGACGCCCCGGGGCCCCCCTCACCTGGGCGGGGGGGAACTGGAGGGGGTTGTTGTCCGCCAGCAGCGTCTGCAGGTGCCGGAGCCGCCGGAAGCAGCGCGGAATCGCCACCACCCGGTTGCAGGAGAAATCCAGCCGCACCAGGGGCAGCTCCGAGAGCTCTGGGGGGGGGACACGGACACAGGGGATCCACGCGGGGATCCAGGAGACCCCCCCCCCCAGAGAGCGGCGGGACCCCCGCAGGACCCCGACCCACCCTCGGGCAGCGCCGCCAGCTGATTCCGCCGCACGCTGAGGTCCCGCAGCGCCCGCAGCTGCCCCAGCCCCGGCGGCAGCGCCCGCAGCCGGTTGCAGCCGACGTCCTGCGGGGCGAAACGGGGCTGAGCGCGGCGCCGGCGCGGCGGCGCGGGGCTCGGCCCGGTCCCCGCTCACCAGCTGCCGCAGCGAGCGCAGCGAGCCCAGGTTCGGCGGCAGCCGCGCCAGGCGGTTGTTGCTGGCGTTGAGAACGCGCAGGGGCAGCAGGCACAGGCAGGCGGGCAGCGAGCTCAGCTGGTTGCGGCTGCGGGGACACGGCGGCGGGGTCACGGGGCGCTGCCGGAGCCCCCCGCGGCCCCGGCGGGGTCGGGCGTACCTGAGGTCCAGGTGAGCCAGCGCCTGCAGGTTGGCGATGGCCGGGGGCACGCTGCGCAGGCAGTTGTGGTACAGGCTCAGCCCCTCCAGCGAGACCAGGCGGCAGGCGGCCTCCGGCACCTCCCCGAAGCGGTTCCGGGACAGGTCTGCGGGGAGCCGGGGCGGCGGGTGGGACGGGGCACTGCCGGGGGCAGGAGATCTCCGGGGATCGGGGGCGGCAGGGACGAGGCAGCCTCGGGGAAGGGATCGACGGGGACAGCGGAGCCCCGGGATAAGGACGGGGGACGCAGACCCGCGGGGACAGCGGCGCTGACGGACCCCGCGCCGCCCGGCCGAAGCCCGGGGAAGCCGAAGCCGCCGGACCGCCCGGACCAGGCGCTCCGGCTCGTCCCGTCCCGGCGCCGCTCGCCCGCCTCCGGCAGCCCCCGGGGGCCCCGGCAGGCGGGGCACCCGCAGCTTCCCCCGGGCGGGGAAAACGCCCCGAGCGACCCCGGGCTGCGCGGGAGGGTCGGGGGTCCAGCCCCGCCGCCGCGGCCTCACCGGCCTGTGTGGTGTCGCTGAGGTCCCAGCGCCGCGCCGCCGCCGCCGGGAAGGCGCGCAGCCGCCGGCCGGCCAGACTGAGGGTGCCGGAGGCCTCTGCTTCTTCCAGGGCGCGCTCGGTGCCGGCTCCTCCGGGCAGGCGGCCCAGCGGCGGCGGCGGCTCCGCCGGGACAGCCCCCACCGCCCCCGCGGCCATGGCGGGCCCGGAGCTCCGCTCGCCGCGGCCGCCGCTGCCCGACTGAGCCCCGGACGCTTCCGGACCCCGCCGCAGGGGGCGGGGCCGCAGCGGCGGCCAATCAGAGCGAGGGGCGCGCGGGGAGGCGGCGAATCGGACAGGGGGAGTGGGGGGCGCTGCCGGGAGAAGTGCGGAAGTTCGCTCTTTGATTGATGGGAAGGGTGAACCAATCGCCGCCAAGGGATGGGGGGGTGCGGCGCAACTGCAGCCAATCACAGCTAAAGCAGAATCTCCACGAATCGCGAGCGAGAACGGGGAGCTCGTTGCCTGGCAACGGCCGCGCAAATTTTGGCGGCATCAGCCAATGGAAATCGAGGAGGCGGGAGCAGCGCCCGAGATTGACGTGTTGCCAACCAATCGCGTTTGACGCAAAAGCGGCATTATTAAAATCCGTGCGCGTGGCCGGGGCGTGGCGGCTCCACCAATCAGGAGTTACGGCAATGATTGACAAGCAGGGAAAGGTCTGGACGCCACGCCCTTGTCCTTCAGCCCCGCCCACCTCTCCTCTTAAAGGAGCCGCAACACTTAAAGGGGGGGTGTCCCATTTTGGGGTCTCATTTTGGGGGTCCCAATTTGGAGTTCTATTTTGTGGCTCCCAGTTTGGAATTCCATTTTGAGGGTCCATTTGGGGGTTCCATTTTGAGGGTCCCATTTTGGTGTTTCATTTTGAGGGTCCATTTTGAGGGTCCCATTTTGGGGTCTCATTTTGGGGTCTCATTTTGAGGGTCCATTTGAGAGTCCCATTTTGGGGTCCCATTTTGGGGTCTCATTTTGACTGTCCCATTTCAGTATCCCATTTTGGGGTCCCATTTTGGGGTCTCATTTTGGGGTCCCATTTTGATGGTCCATTTTGGGGTCCCATTTGGGGGTCCCATTTTGGGGGTCCCATTTTGAGGGTCTCATTTTGAGGGTCCCATTTGAGGGTCCCATTTTGAGGGTCCTATTTTGAGAGTCCCATTTTGATGGTCCATTTTGGGGTCTCATTTTGAGAGTCCCATTTTGATGGTCCATTTTGGGGTCTCATTTTGAGGGTCCCATTTTGGGTGTCCCATTTTGAGGGTCCCATTTTGGGGTCCCATTTTGGGGTCCATTTTGGGTTCTCATTTTGGGTGTACCATTTGGGGGTCCCATTTTGGGGTTCCATTTCGGTATCCTATTTTGATGGTCCATTTTGGGGTCTCATTTTGGTGTCCCCCCTTGCCTGCGGCGCTGCCCCCAGCCCCCTCACGCACACTCTCCATCTGTGCACCCTTTATTAGCGAACGCGCGGGGGCCGCTCCCGGGGCGCGGCGCGGGGGTCCCGGGCCCGGGGGGGCTCTCAGGGCGTCCCCCGGCACGGCCTCTTGCTGAGGTTGCCCAGCACCTGCTGCTGCTGCGGGCGGTAGGGCACCACGAAGGCGTCGGGCGGCAGCACGGCCGCGCCGTCCGCCCCGACGCGCCCCATCAGCACGTAGCTGGAGCCTGGAAGGGACGCGGGGAGGGGGCGTCAGGGCCGGGGCGGCGGCGCGGAGCCCCGCGGGCGGCCCCCCGAGCACTCACCTTTCTTGACGGCGGGGCACAGGCGGCAGGGCAGCTGCAGGCGCAGCGCCGCGCCCTTGGCGGGCTGGGGCAGCGCCAGCGCCCCCGCCTTGTGCACGCCCAGCACCGAGAGCACGGCCCAGCCCGGCTCCTGCGGCGGGCCCCGCGACAGCGACTTCACCGTGCCGGTCAGCACTGCGGGGACGGAGCGGGGGTTAGGGCCCCAGACCGCGGGGACGGGGCTTGGGGGGCTCCCGGACGCCGATCGCCCGGCCCCGGCCCGCTTCGGGGCGCTGCCGGTGCCGGGTTCCCCTCACGATTCTCCAGAACTTTCTGGCTACTCCCAGTGTCAATTTCCCCTCACGGTTTGGGGGGGTGCACCTGGTGTCAATTTCCCCTCACGGTTTGAAGAATTCTCCCACGCCCGGCCTCAGTTTCCCCTCACGGTTCTGCGGAATTCTCCAGAACTTTCCAGGTACTCCCAGTGTCAATTTCCCCTCACGATTCTCCAGAACTTTCCGGGTACTCCCAGTGTCAATTTCCCGTCACAGTTTGAAGAATTCTCCCAAGCCTGGCCTCAGTTTCCCCTCACGGTTTGGGGAATTCTCCAGAACTTTCCGGGTGCTCCCGGTGCCAATTTCCCCTCAGGATTTTGAGGGATTTTCCCACACCCAGCCTCAGTTTCCCCTCACGGTTCTGTGGAATTCTCCAGAACTTTCTGGGTACTCCCAGTGTCAATTTCCCGTCACAGTTTGAAGAATTCTCCCAAGCCTGGCCTCAGTTTCCCCTCACAGTTTGGGGGATTCTCCAGAACTTTCCGGGGGCTGCCAGTGTCAATTTCCCCTCACGATTTGAAGAATTCTCAGTTTCCCCTCACAGTTCAGGAATTCTCCAGAACTTTCCAGGTCCTCCCGGTGTCAATTTCCCCTCACGGTTCTGCAGAATTCTCCAGAACTTTCTGGGTACTCCCAGTGTCAATTTCCCCTCATAGTTTGGGGATTCTCCGGAACTTTCCGGGTGCTGCCCAGTTTCCCCTCAGGGTTTGGGGAATTCTCCAGAACTTTCCAGGGGCTGCCAGTGTCAATTTCCCCTCACAATTTTGAGGGATTCTCCCACGCCCGGCCTCAGTTTCCCCTCATGGTTTGGGGAATTCTCCAGAACTTTCCGGGTGCTCCCGGTGTCAATTTCCCCTCACGGTTTGCGGAATTCTCCAAAGGTTTTTGGGCGCTCCCCGCCTCAGTTTCCCCTCACGATTTGGAGAATTCTCCAGAACTTTTTGCACACCCCCTGCCTCAGTTTCCCCGCGGTTTGGGGGTTCCGCACCCCCCATTTCGGGGTCTCTCCCCCGTTTTCGGGGTTTCTCACCGAAGTCGCTGCTGCAGAAGTTGCTCTGGAGGGTCCCGGCGCGGCGGCAGCGCTGGGGGCAGGGCGCGCCCGTGGGGGGCTCGGCTTTGGGGGGCCCGGGGGGCGGCTTGGCCTTGGGGCCCCCGCGGGGCTTTGGGGCGGGGGTCGCGGGGGCCGCGGGGGTGGCGGGGGTCGCGCCGCCCCGCTCCCGCAGGGTGTAGGTGGCCGAGAAGCCGTCGGCGGTGACGCTCAGGTCCGACACGAACTGCACCAGCAGCTCCGGGGAGCGGGACACGATGGGGCTGGGGGCGCGGGGGGTCAGGGGGGCTTTTGGGGGGTCAGGGGGGATTTGGGGGCACGATGGGGCTGGGGGCGCGGGGGGTCAGGGGACACGATGGGGCTGGGGGCGCGGGGGGTCAGGGGGGCTTTTGGGGGGTCAGGGGGGCACGGGGGGCACGATGGGGCTGGGGGCTTTGGGGTCGGGGATTTGGGGGGGTCAGGGGGATTTGGGGACACGATGGGGCTGGGGGCGCGGGGGGTCAGGGGGATTTGGGGGGGTCAGGGGGATTTGGGGTGGTCAGGGGGGCTTTTGGGGGTCAGGGGGGCTTTGGGATGGGGCTGCGGGCTTTGGGGTCAGGGGGGCTTTGGGGACACGATGGGGCTGGGGGCTTTGGGGTTGGGGATTTGGGGGGTCAGGGGGGTTTGGGGGGTTCCCAGGTGGGTTTGGGGGGTTTGGGAGGTTCCCAGGTGGGTTTGGGGGCGCTCGGGGGTCCCAGGTGGGTTTGGGGGTGTTCAGGGGATCCCAGGTGGGTTTGGGGGGATCCCAGGTGGGTTTGGGGGCGCTCGGGGGGTCCCAGGGTGGGTTTGGGGGCTCTCGGGGGGTCCCAGGGTGGGTTTGGGGGGATCCCAGCTGGGTTTGGGGGTGCTCGGGGGGTCCAGGTTGCTGTCGGGGGGGACAGGGCTGGTTGGGGGGGCCGGGGCAGTTTCGGGGGGCTCACCCGGGGGTCTCCTCCCCGCAGAAGCGCCCGAGGCGCCGCGCGTCGTCCCGCGCCCCCCCCTCGAACACGGCCACGTAGTCGTAGCGGCAGTGCGGGTCGGGCTCCACGTCGAACTTCCCGAAGCGCAGCTCCACCACCTGCAGCCCCCCGAGCCGCGCTCAGAGCCCGGCCCGCCGCCCCCGGGCCCCCCGCAGCCCCCCGCAGCCCCCCGCAGCCCCCCGCAGCCCCCCAGCCCCTGCGGACCCCTCCCCAAATTCCCCCGAGCCTCCCCGAACCGTCCCGCTCTCTCCTCAGCCGCCCCCGACATCCCCTTGCGACCCCCCAAGGGATTTCTGACACCCCCAAAGGATTTCTGACACCCCAAAGGATTTCTGAGCCCCCCAAAAGTATTTCTGACCCCTCAAATGACTTCTGACACCCCCAAAGTATTTCTGACCCCCCAAAGGATTTCTGATCCCCCAAAGGGATTTCTCTCCTTCCCAAACCCCCCAGGCTTGCCCAGACACCCCCCCCCCAAACAGCTGCAAAGCCCTCCTGACCCCCCAAACCCCCCCCCCAGGACCCCCAGACCTTGTCGGGGGGGGCCACGATGTGCCAGGAGCAGCTGATGCCGGGCGGGTAGTTCTCCTCGGGCCAGTTCGGGGTGCTCAGGCTGCCCTGGGGCTTCTCCAGCCGCCCGCCGCAGAACTGGTGCTCTGCGGGGTGGGGGGGTCACGTTTTTGGGGGGGCCGCAGACACGTCTGGACACCCCCCCATCCCATCCTCCCCCTTCCCGCACCGCCGGCGTCTCCTCTGTCCCTGAGACCCCCCCCCCCAAAAAAAAAAAATCTGGGATTTGGGGGGGGCTCCGCCAAAACCACCCTGGGACTGGGGAGAGGGGGGAGGAGATGGAATTTGGGGAGCGAGACCCCCCCCCGGGAATGTTTGTCTGTAAATTTGGGGGACTCGGGGGGGGGGGGGGGTCGTACTCACCGTCAAAATAGTGCCAGGACTCCCCGAAAAAATGGGGTTTATTAAAGACCCCCGAGCGGCGCCGTCCCTGGGGGGGCCCTGCAAAAGGGTTGGGCTGGATTTGGGGGGGGCTTGGGGGGGCTCCGGGGGTCTCCAGGGGATTGGCTCTGGGGGTTTTCGGAGGGATTTTGGGTGGATATGGGGGGGTTTTGGCTGTTCCATGCGGATTTCGGGGTCTGGGTGGTTTTGGGGTCTCTGCTCCCTCTCTGCTTTTCCCTCCATTTTGTGACACAGTTTTCCTTCGTTTTGTCCTGACATTTTGCCCTATTTTTCCCTCCAGCTTCTCCTTTCTTTTCATTCATTTTTCTCCTCAGTTTTTAAAAATTTTTTTCTTCTCAGTTTCTCCCCCTCATTTTTTTCTTTTCCTTTTATTTTCCCCCTTTTCCTTTCACGCTTTCCTCCCCTCCTCTCCCCAGCTTTCCCCTCCTTTCCTCCCTTGCACTTTCCCCTCATTTCCCTGTTTTCTCCTCACACTTTCCCCCATTTCCTCTCCACCCTTTTCCATTTCTTCCTCACAGTTTTCCCTCACTTCTCTCTTCTTTTACTCTCACTTTTCTCCCCAGTTCCCCATCGGGGTTTTCCCTTTCTGTTTCCAGTTTCGTGCTTTTCCCTCTTTTTTATTGACACTTTCTCTTCATTCCCACTTTCTCCTCATTCCCAGCGTTTTGTTTTTTTTCTTATTCCCACTGTTTTTTCCTCATTCCATTTTCTCCTCATTCCCACTCTTTTTTTCCTCATTCCCACCATTTTTTCCTCATTCCCACTATTTTATCCTCATTGCATTTTCTCCTCATTCCCACTGTTTCTCCTCATTCCCCCTTTTTCCTCATTCCCAGTGCTTTTTCCTCATCCCCACCATTTTTTCCTCAGTCCCACTGTTGTTTTTTCCTCATTCCCCCTGTTTTCTCCTCAGTCCCACTGTTCTCATTCCCCCTGTTTTTTCCTCATTCCCAGTGCTTTTTCCTCATTCCCCCTGTTGTTCTCTCCTCATTCCCACCGTTTTTTCCTCATTCCCCCTGTTTTTCCTCATTCCCCCCGTTCTCTCCTCATTCCCCGTTTTTTCCTCATTCCCATCATTTTTTCCTCATTCCCCCTGTTTTTTCCTCATTCCCATCATTTTTTCCTCATTCCCCCTGTTTTCTCCTCATTCCCCCTGTTGTTTTTTCCTCATTCCCCCTGTTTTCTCCTCATTCCCCCTGTTGTTCTCTCCTCATTCCCCGTTTTTTCCTCATTCCCCCTGTTGTCCTCTCCTCATTCCCCCCGTTTTCTCCTCATTCCCCAGCTTTTCCCCTGCGAAGTTCCCCATTCCCCCTCTTCCCCCTCCTTCCCCCTGTCTCTCCAGCGCGCCCGGCACCTCCTGGGTCGCTTTCTGCCCTCTCCTCCCGCCGCTTTTGGGGCTCTCCGTGGCGCTCTGGGCTCTCCCCAGCCTCCGGCGGCGTCACCGCGGGCTTTCGCGTCTCTCCGGGCTCTCTCTGGCTGCTTTTGGGGCGCCCCCTTCGCGCGGGACCGTCCCTGCTCCCCGCCGGCGGTGCTCCCTCCCCGCCGCTCGCTCCGGCCCGGGGCTCTCCCCGTCCCCCGACCCACCGTTGCTGGGGGGGCTGCCGGCGCTGAACCAGGCCAGGAAGCCCCTGCCGGCCGTGCCGCCGTCGCTCTCCATGTGCAGCCGCAGGCGGTTTTGGGGCGCCCGCAGCGCCCCGGGACGGAAGGTGCCGCAGAAGCGCCCCAGCAGCGGCGCCGCGGGGCCGTGGCCCCCGAACACCGAGAGCGCGTCGAAGCGGCAGCGCGGGTCCGGCTCCAGGTCGAAGACGCGGAACGACAGCGTGGCCACCTGGCCCTCGGGGACCTGGGGGACACCGGGGTCACCAACGGGAGCGGGGGGAGCTGGGGGACACCGGGGTCACCACCGGGAGCTGGGGGACACTGCGGGGTCATCACCTGGCCCTCGGGGAGCTGGGGGACACCGGGGTCACCACCGGGAGCGGGGGGAGCTGGGGGACACCGGGGTCACCACCGGGAGCTGGGGGACACTGCGGGGTCATCACCTGGCCCTCGGGGACCTGGGGGACACCGGGGTCACCACCGGGAGCTGGGGGGACACTGCGGGGTCACCAACAGGCCCTCAGGGACACCGGGGTCACCAATGGGAGCAGGGGGACACTGCGGGGTCACCAACGGGACCTGGGGGACACCAATAGGACCTGGGGGACACTGTGGGGTCACCAATGCAACCTGGGGGACTCTGGGGTCACGAACGGGACCTGGGGGACACTGTGGGGTCACCAACGGGCCCTCGGGGACCTGGGGGACACTGTGGGGTCACCAACGGGACCTGGGGGACACTGTGGGGTCACCAATGCAACCTGGGGGACTCTGGGGTCACGAACGGGACCTGGGGGACACTGTGGGGTCACCAACAGCCCCTTGGGGACATTGGGGACACTGCGGGGTCACCAATGGGACTGGGGGACACTGCGGGGTCACCACCCGGCCCTTGGGCAGCTGGGGGACGATTGACGGGGTTTGGGGACATTGGGGTGTCACCACCTGGCCCTCAGGTGGCACTTTGGGGTGTCACCACCTGGTCTTCACGGACCTATGGGGACACTGAAGGGCCGGGATGGACATCAGGGGACATCAGCAGCAGCGCTGGGGACACTGGCGTGTCACCACTGGCCCTTGGGGGTCTGGGGGGGGATTGACGGGGTTTGGGGACACTGGGGTGTCACCACTGGGGGTCTGGGGGGGATTGACGGGGTTTGGGGACACTGGGGTGTCACCACTGGGGGTCTGGGGGGGATTGACGGGGTTTGGGGACACTGGCGTGTCACCACTGGGCCCTGGGTGTCAATGGGGGTGGCACAAAGTCACACCGGGGGGACACGGAGCAGTGTCAGCACCTGTCCCTCTGCCCCGGGTGGGACCTGGGGACCCAGGGAGGGGACAGCCGGGGGACCCCCGGCGTTTTGGGGTGCCCCGGGGGGGGTCCGGGCTGCCCCGGGGGGCTCCGGGGTGCCCCGGGGGTTCGGCGGGCGGGCGGGGGTCGCGGGGTGCCCGCGGGTCCGTACCGTGATGGTCCAGGTGCAGTTGCTGCCGGGGGGGTAGTGCCGGGGGAAGCCCTCGCTGGCGATGAACCCCGACTCGCCGCGGTGGTCCCCCCCGCACGGGAACACCGGGAACACCGGCCTGGGGGGGGGGGGGACACGGGGGGGTCACGGGGGGAACCCGCGGGCGGGGGGTGGCGGTCCCGGTCCCGGGCAGGCTCGGGGCAGCCCCGGCTCGGGGTTCGGGTTCGGGACCGGCAGCGAGAGGCGCCGGTGCCCGGGGGGTGTCCGGGGCTCGCGGAGGAGCGCGTCCCGCTCCGGGAATGTCCCGTCCCGGGAATGTCCCGCCCCGGCCGAGCCCCGGCCGCGGGGGTGGCGGTGCCGCCCCGGTGCCACGTTCGGGGGGCGGTGCCGGGGGTCCCGGGGGTGCCGTTACCTGGTGGCGTTGGGCCGGGGGCTGGGCGGGGGGCTCGGGGGCGGCTCCTGCCCCGCGGCCCGGGGCGGGCTCAGGGCCCCCAGCGCCCCGAGCAGCAGCAGCGGCAGCGGCGGCCCGAGGCGGCTCATGGCGAACGGGCCGGGGCGAACGGGGCCGGAACGGGGCCGGGGGGGCACCGGGGCCGGGGAGGGGGGCACGGGGGGCGGGGATGGACGGGAAGGGGCGTGGCCTGTGGCGACACGCCCCAAAAGGGGCGGGCTTCACGCTCCCTCTCCCCGCTTTGCCAGCGTGGGGGGGCGGGGCTTTCCTCAATGCCACGCCCACCGATGGAAAGAGGCGGTGCCCCGGTGTGTGGGCGGAGCTGCCGCTCGGCTCCGCCCCAAGGGGCGCGGCCCGGAGCTGCCAGGCTGGAGTGGGCGGAGCCAGCAGAAAAGGGGCGGGGACGCATTAATGAGGCGCTTCTGTTTAATTAGCGGCATCGCCATTAATTAATCAGGGACTCCCCTCTAACGGGGGGGGCCCCCTGGCCGAGGGCCCCCCCACAGACACACACACACGCGCGGGGGGCGGGGGCAGTGTGACAGCAGCTGGGGGCTCCCCCGCCGGGGAGACCCCCGATTGGGGGGGGGGGCTGTGATTGTCCATTTGGGGAGGGGGCGCCCCCAAAATCCCGCACCCCCTACGGGACGGGGCCCCGCGCCTTCAGGTCGGGAGCCGAGCGCTGGCGGCGGACCCGGGGCGGCGGCGGGGACCCCCCATCCAGGGACCCCCGGCGGGGGCGCCCCGCGGCGGGCGGGGGGCTGCCGCCGTCGGCGCGGGGGGGGTCCCCCGCGGCGCCCCCCCAAGCCAGGCGGTGCTGGGGGTTGCTCTTGAAGGGGAAGCGCAGCTTGGAGTCCTGGGCGGCCGGGTGGAAGCGCGGCGGGCGGCGGGGCGGCTGCGGGGGCTGCGGGCCGCCCCCCGCCATCAGGCGGGCCTGCTCCTGGCGCAGCCAGCGCAGCCGCCCCCGCCGGAACGCGGGGTCCTGCTCCATCAGCCGGCACAGCCGCGCCGCCGCCGCCGACGGGGGCGAGGGGGGCGGCGAGGGGCGCTCCGGGGAGGGGGCGCGGGCGGGCGGCTCGGCCTCGGCAGCGTCGTCCTGGGGGGAGGAGGAGAGGGGCGGGTAGCGGGAGGCTGGGGGGCGGAGGGACATTTGGGGGCGTCAGGGGAGGGGGGAATTGGGGCGTCAGGGCGCTGGGAGGGGCGGCTGGGACCCACCTCAGGGGGATGTGGGGTGACACGGGGGAGGTGGGACCCACGCCAGGGTGTGGGGGGACAGACCGGGGGTGCTGGGGGGGGGTGTGGGCAGGCAGACCCCATGGCCAGGCTCTCTGGGGGGCTGTGGGCAGGCAGACCCTGCTCTCTGGGGCTCTCTGGGGGGCTGTGGGGGGCCATGGCCAGGCAGACCCTGCTATCCGGGGCTCCCTGGCTCTCTCTGTGTTTCTTTGGGGGGCCATGGGCAGCCAGACCCGGCTCTCCGGGGCTCCCTGGCTCTCTCCGGTCCCGGCCTCACCGGCGGCAGCGGGATGACGCGCTCCATCTGCCCCACGCGGTCGCGCAGGGCGCGGATCTGCTCGTCCTTGGCGCTGTTCTGCCGCTTCACCTCGCGCAGGATCCCCGCCAGCCTGTCCAGGTGCAGCCGCAGCCCCTCCACCTCGCTCACCCGCTCGCCCGGAGCGCCGCCGCCGCCGCCACCGCCGCCCTCCTCATCCTCGCCGCCGCCCACGGCGTCCCAGACGTCGCCGGCCACGGCGCGCCAGCCGTCGCGCTCGGTGGGCTCGCGCTTGCCGTGGCGGCGGCACAGCTCCCGCAGCCGCGCCAGGCTCAGCGCCTCCAGCTCGCGCCGCGCCGGCCGCCGCTCGCGCAGCGCCAGCTCCAGGCTCAGCTCCCGCACCGCCTGCGCCTTCAGGTCGGCCATGGTCACCCACGAGGGCGAGCACGAGGACGACGTCGAGGACGTCGAGGACGGCGACGGCGGCGGGGAGCCGCGGCGGCGCTGCGGGATCTGGTAGACGCGCAGCGGCTCCCGGCGCTTGCCCGGCAGCGGGAGCCCGGCCCGGCGCAGCACCGAGCGCACGGCGGGCGCCGGCAGCGCCTGGCGCAGCGACGAGATCAGCCGCCAGCCCGCCTCGTAGCACGGCGGCTCCTCGGGGCCGGGGGGCTGCGGGGGGGGGGACGCCGTGAGGGACACACAGGACACACCCGGAGACCCCCAGACACACCCTCATGGGACACTGAGGGGACCCAGGGGACAGCTGTGACACTCAGGGGCCACCCGACCACGTCCAGAGGAGCTGGGGGGGGGTCACCGGTGCCGCTCGGGGCCGCCCAGGGGAGCCCAGGATTCCCAAAAGATCCCCTCACCTGCGGCTGCTCCGGCGCCTCCTTCTCCAGCTGGGGCTGGTTCTCCAGCTCCTGGAGCCTGCGGGGGACACACACACACACACAGGCACGGGGTGAGCCCCCTGAGCAGCCCCGGGGCCGAGCCCAGGCGTGCCCGGGCCGTGTCCCCACCTCTGGAGGCGCATGTCGATGCCCTGCTGCTCCAGCAGCTCCCGCTGCGCCAGGTTCCAGTCCGGGGGGGGCCCGGGGGACGCCCCCCGCTCCCGCTCCCGCCGCGCCTGCTCCGGGTGCGTGAAGCGGAACACGTGGTTCTTGCCCAGGATGAGGCGGTGGCCTGGTTTGGGGGGGTTGGAGGGGTCACGGGGGGGTTTTGGGGGGATTTGGGCAGGGTCACGGGGGGTTTCGGGCGGGAAATGGGGGATTGAGAGCGTCACGGTGAATTCCAGGGAGAATCTGGGGGCGACACGAAGATTTGGGGGAGGTCGGAGGGAGTTTGGGGGGCACGGGGAGGGTTCAAGCGACAGCCATGGGGATCTGGGGGTTTTGGGGGGATTTTGGGGGGACACACAGAGGTCTGGGAGGGCTTCGGGGGTCCCTACCCGACTTGAGCACCACCGGCTCCGTCACCTGCTTCCCGTTGACGTAGGTCTCAGCCCCCTCGCACGGCTCCAGCGTCACCACGACTTCGGGAGGGGACAGGAGCACGAGGCCGAGTCACCTCCCGGCCCACCTGAGGCGGGGGAGCCCCAAATCCCCTCCCCCAGCGCCCCAAAACCCCCCCGGGACCCCCCCCCCTACTCCCACCGGTACCTGGGGGGGCCGTGGCGCCCTGCTCCAACGGCAGCATTGGGGAGGGGGGTGGAGAAAGAGGAATTAATGCCAGGAGGGGGCTGGGCAAGGGCGGGGGGGCACCCCAAAATCTGGCGCCCCCCCGGATTCCGTACCTTCCCCCGAGGGGTCGGGGCGGCTGCGGAAGAGGCAGTGCTGCTCCCGGATGAACGGCCCCGACAGCTTGATGTCCACGTCCACCCGGCCCACCCTGCGAGGGCGGGGGGCACAGGGAGAATTGGGGGGGTCTGGGGGATGCTCCGAGGGGGTCTCGGGGGTGCCGCAGCCCCCCCCAGCCCTCCCCACCCACCTGGTGACGCCGTCCTTGATGTGGTACAGGAGGCACTCGGACATCAGCGGGTCCTCGTTGAGGTTCACCAAGTGCGGGGTCTTTTTTTTGGGGGGGGCACAAAAATAAAAACGGGGACCCCTCAGGGTGCGACCCCCCCCCCCCCCTCCCCACCCCCAGCCCGGCCTGGACTTGCCTTTTTGGGGGAGAACACGCCGACGGTGCCGCCGTCCTCCCGCAGAGCCACCCCCATCTCGGCCAGCAGCGCTTCCCTGGGGGGGCACGCCGAGGTTGGGGGGGCCCCGAGGGCGTGGGGGGCTCTGGAGGGGGGCTGGGGGGGGGTCTGGGGCACTGGGGGGGTGCACCAAGAGCAGCTGGGTTCACCGTGGGGAGGCTGGGGGGGTTCAGGGCGTTTGGGGGGGGTTCAGGAAGATTTTGGGGGGCACGGCGGGGGTTCAGGGCCCCCCCTCACCGCTCCAGCCTCAGCGCCTCCGTGCGTCTCAGCTTCTCCTCCCAGGTCTCGTTGAGCTCTGCGATGATTTTCTCCGTCTCCTGGGGGGAGCAGGAATTGAGGGGGGGTCCCCAGGGTTTGGGGGAGGGGGCTCAGCCGCCCCCAGGCTCCCTGTGGGGTGGGGCCGGGGCTGGAAGGGGTTTTGGGGTCACCTGCAGCCGCTCCATGGCCTCCGTCGGGCCCAGGGGGGGCTCCAGCCCCGGAGCCCCATTGAGGGTGGGGGGCGTGGAGGCCGGGGGGCCGGGGAGGGGGGCGTCGGAGAGACCTGGGGGGAGATGGGGGGGTGTCACCTCCTGCACCCCCGTATCAAACCCCCGGCGCCACAGCTGTGCCCCCACACCGTGCCCCAAACCCCCCGAGCCCCCAAACCCCACCTCAGCTCTGCCCCCCGATCTCTGCTCCCCCCAAAAAACCTCTCTGCAGCCGAGACCCCAAATCCACCCCCTGCAAAATCCCCTAAATCTGACCCCTGCACCCCACAAACCCCTCTGACCCCATCCTCACACTCCCAAACCCCCCCCAGCCCCTCACCCTGAGCAGCTCCCGCAGCCCCTCAGACCCCCCAAATTCCCCCGAATCCCCCCAGAGCCCCCCGAATCCCCCCAGCCCCTCACCCTGGGCACTGAGCAGCTCCTGCAGCCTCTCAGACCCCCCAAATCCCCCCAAATCCCTCCCAAATCCCCCCGAATCCCCCCAGAGCCCCCCAAATCCTCCAGCCCCTCACCCTGAGCAGCTCCCGCAGCCTCTCAGACCCCCCAAATTCCCCCGAATCCCCCCGAATCCCCCCAGAGCCCCCCGAATCCCCCCAGCCCCTCACCCTGGGCGCTGAGCAGCTCCCGCAGCCTCTCAGACCCCCCAAATCCCCCCAAATCCCCCCGAATCCCCCCAGAGCCCCCCGAATCCCCCCAGCCCCTCACCCTGGGCGCTGAGCAGCTCCCGCAGCCGCGTCACCTCCTGGCGCAGCTCGCGGATCAGCCGCGCGTTCGGGTCCTCGTTGATCACCGCGTGGCACCGGATCTGCTTCGTGCGGTCGGCGTAGCTGGGGGCCGGGGGGACACGGGAGGGGCGGGATCAGCGCCGGGACCCCCCGACAGCCCCCCCAAACCGCGGCAGAGCCCCCCCTCACCGCAGCGTGCTCAGCGTCTCCTCGTAGCTGCAGTCGGCCGGGCTCAGCGCCGCGATCATGGCCGTGCGCGAGTTCCCGCCTGCGGGGACGCCGTCAGCGGGGGCCGCGAGCCCCGAAACGCCCCCCCCGAACCCCCAAAACGCCCCCCGTGCCCCCCCAAACCCACCCAGGTTCTCCTTCAGCAGCCACGTCAGCACTGAGTCCCGGTATGGGATGAAATCCGGCTTCTTCTTCTTGCTGGCCTGCTGGGGAGGGGCAGGAGGGATGAGGACTGTCCTAAAGGGACCCCCCCGAAAAAAGAGGGGACCCCCGAGGGTGGGGGCGGGGAGGGGGGTGACCCCCAGACTCACCGCCTCGGCCAGGGCAGAGATGACCTTGCCCAGAGTGGTCAGGGACTTGTTGATGTTGGCGCCTTCCTGGGGAGGGGGAGAGGGGGAGCGAGGCTCAGGGGGGCTCTGGGGGGAGTCACGAGGTGGGGGGGGGGGGGTCACCCCCTCTTTCGGGGGGGTCCCCGCTCACCTTGAGGCGGACGCCCTTGGCCCCCGAGGCGTCGGCGCGTTCGCTGCCCGCCAGGTCCACCAGGCTGATGCGGCTCACCTGGGGGGGCAGGGCGGTTTGGGGGGGTCTAGGAGGGAATTCCGGGGGGAAACGGGGGCGTGAGGGGATCTGGGGGGAGTTTGGGGGGGGTTTGAGGAACTGTGGGGCGATTTCAGGGAGGGCAGGGAATCGCTGGCTGCCGGCTGAAGGCGATGAATTTCGGGGGGGGGCTCGGGACGCGGCCGGGGGTGACCCAAAACCGGGCTGGGACGGATTCGGGGGCTCCCCCGGGGCTGCCCCGACCTTCTCCGTGGCGAGGTCGCTGAGCGGGTCCTGGCGGCGCTGGCTGAACACGATGGTGAACACGGCGTGCGAGCGGCTGCTCGTCTCGTTCATGTTCGTGGCCGCCACCGTCCTGCGGGGGGAGTCGGGCGGGACCCTCGGTGCCCGGGGGTCTCGGTGGAGGGCTCGGGGGTGCCCCCGCGCCCCCCCCCGCCCGCACCTGGCCTTGTTGCCGCTGTCCATGAGGTCGGCGATGTCGGCGAAGGAGGCCACGGCCAGGCGCGACAGGTCCTGCACGTAGGGCCCGAGCAGGGGGTGCTCCCGCACCCGCAGCCCCCCCCGGCTCTTGGGGTTCAGCAGGTCCCGCACGCGCTCGCAGTAGATCTCCAGGTAGCTCACCTGGGGGGGGCCCCCGGGACTCAGGAGACCCTCCCCAAACCCCCAACTCCCCCCCAGGGCTCAGGAGACCCTCCCCAAACCCCCCTCAGGGATCAGGAGACCCTCCCCAAACCCCCCCCCAAGGCTCAGGAGACCCTCCCCAAGCCCCCCTCAGGGATCAGGAGACCCTCCCCAACCCCCCCAGGGCTCAGGAGACCCTCCCCAAGCCCCCCTCAGGGATCAGGAGACCCTCCCCAACCCTCCCCCCAGGGCCCAGGAGACCCTCCCCAACCCCCCCAGGGCTCAGGAGACCCTCCCTAAACCCCCAAGCCCCCCCAGGGCTCAGGAGACCCTCCCCGAGCCCCCCTCACCTCCACAGAGAAGGAGAGCTCAGGCGACCCTTCCCGGGCGACGCGGGCGAACAGATCCTCGCAGAGCTGCCGGGGCGGGGGGAGCCGTGAGCCGGGGGTCCGGGGGGGCTGCGGGGCCCCCGGGAGCCCCCCCGGGCCCCTCACCTGCGGGATGATGCCGCGCTGCCCCGGCTCCTGCCGCCCCATCATGGTGTAGGACTTGCCGGCGCCCGTCTGCCCGTAGGCCAGGATGCAGACGTTGTAGCCCTCGAAGGCGTGCGCCAGCATCTCCTCGCCGATGTCCTGGTACACCCGGCGCTGCGAGGCGAAGTTGGGGTCCTCCTCCTGCGGGGCAGCGGGTCAGGGACCCCCCCGGAGCCCCCCACCCCCCCCGGGAGCCCCCCGCCCGCCCGGCCGGCACTCACCGAGGTGTGGGACCAGTACGAGTGGTCGAAGGTGAAGTGTTTGGTGCCGTCCTTGGGCAGCTTGGGGTTGGTGATGCCTGGGGGGGCGCGGGGGTGACGCTGGGCTCGGGGTGACCCCCCCCCACGTCACCCTCGCCCCCCCCAGCGCCGCCACCCCCCCAAAATCCTCGCCGTTTCTATTTTTAGCCCGGCGGCAGCTGGCGCTCCGGGCCCCCGGCCAGCACGGGACAAGGACGGGGGGACAGGGGGGGTCCCGGGCTGGAACCCCCCTCCCCTGGGGGTCGCTCCCTCTCCAGCCCCCCCCCCTCCGCAGCGCCCCCCACTCACAGGTGGTGTTCCCCCGCATCTGGATGACGCACTTGGCCTGGCGGCTGCTCTCCCTGGCGCTGAAGGGCCGGACCCTGACCGCCACCTTCACCGAGGCGCCCGCCATGCCCGCGACAGCCTCACCCTGTCGCGACAGCGAGGTGTCACCCACCCCCCCCACCCCAAAGGTGTGCGGGACCCCCCAGCCCCCGCAGCGCCCCGGGAGGGCCCGGAGGGGAAGGGAAGGGCAGGGGGGGCTCCGTGTCCCTCCCTCGATCCCGCCCAAGGAGAGCCCTAAAAATAACCCGGGGCGGCGCCGGGGGGGGGCAGAGAGCCCCCCCAGCCCCCCCAAAGCTCGGGCGGCGCTCCGGCGGGGTCAGAGGTCAGGGCTGGGGGGGCAAAGGGTGGGATCCGGGGCAGGGAGGGAGGAAGAGGAGGGTGGGAAGCCCCCCCTGGATCCCCCCCTCCCTTCCCGGGTGACTCCAGGTCAGCGTAAACAGCACATGACACCCCCCGACCCCCCCAAAATGCGGGGGTTCCATCCCCGGGGCTGAGCCCCCCCTGCTCGCTGAGACCCCCGAGACCCCCAGAGACCCCAATGCCCAAAAACCCCCCCAAATCCGCCCCTGCCCCCCGAGACACCCCCAAGCCGCACCACGGCTGCTCTACACCCGGCCCCACAGCCAGGACACCCCACAAACTCCCCGCCTGCACCCCCAAACCCCCGGCGGCGCCCCCGTACCTGCTCCCCACCTGCTCAGGAGCCCCGAGACTCCTCAGCTTCCCCCAGAGCCCCCCTGAACCTGCTCCTACCTCCCTGTGCTCACCCTAAACCCGATCCCCACACCCCCGACACCCCCCTGCAGGACCCCTAAACCTGCTTTTAGGCACCCGAGCCCCGTGACACCCCCAAACCAGCGCCCCCAAGCCCCCCTACATCCCCTCTAAGGCTACCCCGAGGTCCCGGGGAGCCCCCTAAACCCCCTTTCCACACCCCCAGGATCCCCTAAACCCACCCCCACGCCCCGGGGAGCCCCCTGAATTTGCTCCCCGAGCCCCGACGCCCCCCAAACCCGCGCCGCTGCCGCTCACCGGCCCCGCGGTGCCGCATCCCCTCGGCCCGGGGGCTCCGGGGGTTCGGGGTTCCCGGGGGTTCCGGGGGTTCCCGGGGGGTTCCGGGGGGTTCGGGGTTCGGGGATCCCGGGGGTTCCCGGGGGTTCCGGGGGGGTTCCGGAGGTTCCCGGGGGTTCCCGGGGGGTTCCCGGGGGTTCCCGGGGGTTCCCGGGGGTTCCCGGTTCGGGGATCCCGGGGGTTCCGGGGGGTTCCCGGAGGTTCCCGGGGGTTCCCGGAGGTTCCCGGGGTTCCCGGGGGGTTCCGGGGCTTCCCGGGGGGTTCCGGGGTTCCCGGGGGTTCGGGGTTCGGGGATCCCGGGGGTTCCGGGGTGTTCCCGGGGGGTTCCGGGGCGTTCCGGGGGTTCCGGGGGGGGGGTTCCCGGGGGGTTTCCGGGGGTTCCCGGGGGGTTCCCGGGGGTTCCCGGCTCCGCGGCGGCTCCGGGGCTGCGGCCGCGCCCGGGCCCGGGGGGGCGGGGCCTGGCTCGGGGGCGCGGCTCGAGGCCCCGCCCCTTCTTAAAAGGGCAACGCCGCGCAGGGGAGGCCCGCATCTTTTCCCGCGTTTTTGCCTCAGGGTTTTCC
>NW_024037374.1:154726-188415 GCF_015832195.1 Motacilla alba alba
CCCATTTCCCCCCCATTTTCCCTTCAGTTTTCCCATTTTCCCTTGGATTTTCCCATTTTTCCTTCGGTTTTCCCATTTTTCCTTCGGTTTTCCCTTTTTTCCTTGGGATTTTCCCCGTTTCCCCATTCTTCCTGAGATTTTCCCATTTTCCCCCATTTTTTTCCCATTTTCCTACTTTTTTTCCCATTTTCCCCCCATTTTCCCTTGGATTTTCCCATTTTCCCTTGGGTTTTCCCCATTTTCCCTTGGGTTTTCCCATTTTCCCCCATTTTTTCCCATTTTTCCCGGTTTTTCCCCATTCCAGCTCCCCGTGGACGATCCCATCGTCTCTCGGGACGAGCTCATTTCCCATTTTTCCCATTTTTTCCCATTTTTCCCGGTTTTTTCCCCTGTTTTTTCCCAGCTCCCCGTGGATGATCCCATCGTCTCTCGGGACGAGCTCATTTCCCATTTTTTTCCCATTTTTCCCGTTTTTTTCCCCATTCCAGCTCCCCGTGGACGATCCCATCGTCTCTCGGGACGAGCTCATTTCCCATTTTTCCCATTTTCCCCGTTTTTTTTCCCCATTTCCCCCCATTTTTCCCATTTTTTTCCCATTTTTTTCCCATTTTTCCCATTTTTCCCGGTTTTTTCCCTGTTTTTTCCCAGCTCCCCGTGGACGATCCCATCGTCTCTCGGGACGAGCTCATTTCCCATTTTTCCCATTTTTCCCATTTTTCCCGATTTTCCCATTTTTTCCCCATTTTTCCCAGCTCCCTGTGGACGATCCCATCGTCTCTCGGGACGAGCTCATTTCCCATTTTTCCCATTTTTCCCGGTTTTTCCCCATTTTCCCCAGCTCCCTGTGGACGATCCCATCGTCTCTCGGGACGAGCTCATTTCCCATTTTTCCCATTTTTCCCATTTTTTCCCATTTTTCCCGGTTTTTTCCCGGTTTTTCCCCAGCTCCCCGTGGACGATCCCATCGTCTCTCAGGACGAGCTCATTTCCCATTTTTCCCATTTTTTCCCATTTTTCCCGGTTTTTTCCCGGTTTTTTCCCAGCTCCCCGTGGACGATCCCATCGTCTCTCGGGACGAGCTCATTTCCCATTTTTTTCCCATTTTTTTCCCGTTTTTCCCGGTTTTTCCCCATTTTTCCCAGCTCCCCGTGGACGATCCCATCGTCTCTCGGGACGAGCTCATTTCCCATTTTTCCCGTTTTTTTCCCATTTTTCCCATTTTTCCCATTTTTCCCATTTTTCCCTGTTTTTTCCCAGCTCCCCGTGGATGATCCCATCGTCTCTCGGGACGAGCTCATTTCCCATTTTTCCCATTTTCCCCGTTTCTTTCCCCATTTCCCCCCATTTTTCCCATTTTTCCCATTTTTTCCCATTTTTCCCATTTTTCCCGGTTTTTTCCCAGCTCCCCGTGGATGATCCCATCGTCTCTCGGGACGAGCTCATTTCCCATTTTTCCCATTTTTCCCATTTTTCCCCATTTCCCAGCTCCCCGTGGATGATCCCATCGTCTCTCGGGACGAGCTCATTTCCCATTTTTCCCATTTTTCCCGGTTTTTTCCCCATTTCCCAGCTCCCCGTGGACGATCCCATCGTCTCTCGGGACGAGGTCATTTTCCCGCTCACCGTCGCCCTGGACCGGCTCCCGCCCGGCACCGCCAAGGCCAAGGTGGGGACACCTGGGGACACTTGGGGACACTTGGGAACATCTGGGAACATCTGGGAACATCTGGGGACACTTTGGGGACAGTTTGGGGACACTTTGGGAACACTTTGGGGACATTTGGGGACACTTTGGGGACACTTTGGGGACACTTGGGGACATCTGGGGACACTTTGGGGACACTTTGGGGACACTTGGGGACATCTGGGGACACTTTGGGGACACCTTGGGGATACTCGGGGACATCTGGGGACACTTTGGGGACACTTTGGGGACATTTGGGGACACTTGGGAACATCTGGGAACACTTTGGGGACACTTGGGGGCATCTGGGGACACTTTGGGAACACTTTGGGGACACTTGGGGACATCTGGCGACACTTGGGGACACTTGAGGATATTTGGGGACACTGGGAATGGGATGGGGAGGGGTTTGGGGACATCTGGGGACACTTGGGGACATCTGGGGACACTTTGGGGACATTTGGGAACATCTGGGGACACTTTGGGGACATCTGGGGACACTTTGGGGGCAGTTTGGGGACACTTGGGAACACTTTGGGGACACTTTGGGGACATCTGGGGAAACTTGGGGACACTTGGGGACACTTTGGGGACATTTGGGAACACTTTGGGGACACTTGGGGACATCTGGGGAAACTTGGGGACACTTGGGGACACTTTGGGGACATTTGGGAACACTTTGGGGACACTTGGGGACATCTGGGGAAACTTGGGGACACTTTGGGGACATTTGGGAACACTTTGGGGACACTTGGGGACATCTGGGGAAACTTGGGGACACTTTGGGGACATTTGGGAACACTTTGGGGACACTTGGGGACATCTGGGGAAACTTGGGGACACTTTGGGGACATTTGGGAACACTTTGGGGACACTTGGGGGCATCTGGCGACACTTTGGGGACACTTGGGGACATCTGGGGACACTTGGGGACACTTGGGGATATTTGGGGACACTGGGAATGGGATGGGGAGGGGCCTTGGGGACATTTGGGGACATTGGGGACACCTTGGGGCCATTGAGAACGGGATGGGGAGGGACTTTGGGGACATTTGGGGACACTTGGGGACATCGAGGAATGGGAGGGGACCCTGGGAATGGGAGGGGCCTTGGGGACACTTTGGGGACACCGGGGTGGGCAGGGGACAGCGCGGTGACCTTGGGGACACTCTGGGGACACCGGGGTGGGGAGGGGACGGCGCGGTGACCTGGGGGACACTTTGGGGACACCGGGGTGGGGAGGGGACGGCGCGGTGACCTTGGGGACACTCTGGGGACACCGGGGTGGGCAGAGGACGGCGCGGTGACCTGGGGGACGCTCCGGTGACGCCGCGGTGTCCCCTCGGTGTCCCCAGATCGTGGTGACCGTGTGGCAGCGGGACACGGAGCCGCCGGAGCTGCGGGAGGGGACAGGGCCAGGGCCAGGCCAGGTGACAATGACAGGGACAGGGACAGGGACAGGGGGGTACCTGAGGCTGCTCCAGGGCCGCGCCCCCGGCCAGGTGTTCCGGCAGCAGCACGGCGCCTTCAAGGCACAAGGTGAGGTCCCCAAGTGTCCCCAAGGTGTCACCTCCCCCCCCTAGTGTCCCCAAGTGTCCCCAAGCGTCCCCTCCCCAGTGAGTGCCACCCCCAGGTGTCCCCTCAGTGCCACCCCAGGTGTTCCGGCAGCAGCACGGCGCCTTCAAGGCACAAGGTGAGGTCCCCAAGTGTCCCCAAGGTGTCCCCAAGGTGTCACCTCCCCCCTCTAGTGTCCCCAAGTGTCCCCAAAGTGTCCCCAAGCGTCCCCTCCCCAGTGAGTGCCACCCCCAGGTGTCCCCTCAGTGCCACCCCAGGTGTTCCGGCAGCAGCACGGCGCCTTCAAGGCACAAGGTGAGGTCCCCAAGTGTCCCCAAGGTGTCCCCAAGTGTCCCCTCCCCTCCTCTGCTGTCCCCAGATGTCCCATCCCCCGCAAGCACCAACAGGGATTGTCCCCAACCCCGACTTGGGGACACTTTTGGTGCCACCAAGGCGGGACAAGGACTCTTGGCCCAGCCTGGTGGCCCTGGCTGGCTGTCCCCAAGTGTCCCCAAGGCCACCTCAAGTGTCCCCAAGGCCACCCTGGTGTCCCCTGGTGTCCCAAACCCCTCAGGAACCCCCAAGGATTGTCCCCAACCCCGACTTGGGGACACTTTTGGTGCCACCAAGGTGGGACGAGGCCCCTTGGCCCGGCCCGGTGGCCCTCGATTGTTGTCCCCAAGTGTCCCCAAGTGTCCCCTGGTGTCCCCGCAGTGTCCACGCTGCTGACGGTGCTGCCACCCCCCCGTGTCCGCTGCCGCCAGGTGACCGTGTCCGGCAAGTACCTGACCGTGCTCAAAGGTGACAGCGGGGGACAGCTGGGGACATCGGGGGGTTGGGGACATTGGGGGGGGTTGGGGACATTTGGGGACATCGGGGGGTTGAAGGGTTTGGGGACATTTGGGGGCGGTTGGGGACAAAGGGGGGGACAGGGTTGGGGGGGGAAAAGGGAGGAGGGTCACCCCCAATGTCCCCGGTGTCCCCTGGATGTCCCCAGTGTCCCCAATGATGTCCCCAATGCCCTGGATGTCCCCAACTCCCTCAATCCCCCCAATGATGTCCCCACTGTCCCCAATGTCCCCAATGTCCCCAATGTCCCCAGTGCTCAATGGCTCGTCCCAGGAGGAGCTGTCCCTGTGGGACGTGCAGGTGTCCCCAATGTCCCCAATGATGTCCCCAATGTCCCCAGTGCTGAATGGCTCGTCCCAGGAGGAGCTGTCCCTGTGGGACGTGCAGGTGTCCCCAATGTCCCCAATGATGTCCCCAATGTCCCCAGTGCTGAATGGCTCGTCCCAGGAGGAGCTGTCCCTGTGGGACGTGCAGGTGTCCCCAATGTCCCCAATGTCCCCAATGATGTCCCCAATGTCCCCAGTGCTGAATGGCTCGTCCCAGGAGGAGCTGTCCCTGTGGGACGTGCAGGTGTCCCCAATGTCCCCAATGTCCCCAATGTCCCCAATGTCCCCAGTGCTGAATGGCTCGTCCCAGGAGGAGCTGTCCCTGTGGGACGTGCAGGTGTCCCCAATGTCCCCAATGATGTCCCCAATGTCCCCAGTGCTGAATGGCTCGTCCCAGGAGGAGCTGTCCCTCTGGGACGTGCAGGTGTCCCCAATGTCCCCAATGTCCCCAATGTCCCCAATGTCCCCAGTGCTGAATGGCTCGTCCCAGGAGGAGCTGTCCCTGTGGGACGTGCAGGTGTCCCCAATGTCCCCAATGATGTCCCCAATGTCCCCAGTGCTGAATGGCTCGTCCCAGGAGGAGCTGTCCCTGTGGGACGTGCAGGTGTCCCCAATGTCCCCAATGATGTCCCCAATGTCCCCAGTGCTGAATGGCTCGTCCCAGGAGGAGCTGTCCCTCTGGGACGTGCAGGTGTCCCCAATGTCCCCAATGATGTCCCCAATGTCCCCAGTGCTGAATGGCTCGTCCCAGGAGGAGCTGTCCCTGTGGGACGTGCAGGTGTCCCCAATGTCCCCAATGATGTCCCCAATGTCCCCAGTGCTGAATGGCTCGTCCCAGGAGGAGCTGTCCCTGTGGGACGTGCAGGTGTCCCCAATGTCCCCAATGATGTCCCCAATGTCCCCAGTGCTGAATGGCTCGTCCCAGGAGGAGCTGTCCCTGTGGGACGTGCAGGTGTCCCCAATGTCCCCAATGATGTCCCCAATGTCCCCAGTGCTGAATGGCTCGTCCCAGGAGGAGCTGTCCCTGTGGGACGTGCAGGTGTCCCCAATGTCCCCAATGATGTCCCCAATGTCCCCAGTGCTGAATGGCTCGTCCCAGGAGGAGCTGTCCCTGTGGGACGTGCAGGTGTCCCCAATGTCCCCAATGATGTCCCCAATGTCCCCAGTGCTGAATGGCTCGTCCCAGGAGGAGCTGTCCCTGTGGGACGTGCAGGTGTCCCCAATGTCCCCAATGATGTCCCCAATGTCCCCAGTGCTGAATGGCTCGTCCCAGGAGGAGCTGTCCCTGTGGGACGTGCAGGTGCTGCCCAATTTCAACGCCAGTTACCTGCCCGTGATGCCCGACGGCTCCGTGCTGCTCGTGGACGACGTCTGGTGAGCCCGGGGACACCTTGGGGACACTTGGGGACACCTTGGGGACGTCTTGGGGACGGTGTGGGGGTACCTTGGGGACACCTGGTACGGCTTGGGGACACCTGGAGGCACCTTGGGGACAACGCGGGGGGACCTGGGGGCATCTGGGGACACCTGGGGACACTTGGGGACACCTGGGGACACTTTGGGGACAATATGGGGGCACCTGGGAGCAATTGGGGAGACCTGGGGACACTTGGGGACAACTTGGGGGGACCTGGGGACACCTGGGGACACTTGGGGACAACGCGGGGGGACCTGGGGGCATCTGGGGACACCTGGGGACACTTGGGGACAATGTGGGAGCACCTGGGGACACTTGGGGACACCTGGGGACACTTTGGGGACAATGTGGGGGCACCTGGGAGAACTTGGGGAGACCTGGGGGCACCTGGGGACACCTGAGGACCCTGGGGATGCGACCTGTCCCGAGTGTCCCCTGAGTGTCCCCACTGTCCCCCGGCAGCCACCACTCCGGGGAGGTGCCCGTGGGGGCGTTCTGCCGCGTCCCCGGGTGCCACTCGGGGTGGCCTTGGGGACAGTGTGAGACCTTGGGGACAACGCTGTGACCTTGGGGACACTGTGGGGACCTTGGGGACACTGTGGAGACCTTGGGGACAACGCTGTGACCTTGGGGACACTGTGGGGACCTTGGGGACACTGTGAGGACCTTGGGGACAACGCTGTGACCTTGGGGACACTGTGGGGACGTTGGGGACAGTGTGAGGACCTTGAGGACAGTGTGAGGACCACGAGGACCTTGGGAATGGGAGGGAACTTTGGGGACAACGCGGGGACACCGTGCGGACCTTGGGGATGCCACCTGTCCCCTGCGTGTCCCCTGAGTGTCCCCTGAGTGTCCCCGCTGTCCCCCGGCAGCCACCACTCCGGGGAGGTGCCGGTGGGGGCGTTCTGCCGCGTCCCCGGGTGCCACTCGGGGTGGCCGTGTCCCCTGAGCGCCCTGGAGGAGCAGAACTTCCTGTTCCAGCTGCAGGCGCCCGAGCGGCCGCCCCGCGACGCCAAGGAGGTGAGGGGACACTTGGGGACACCTGGGGACACTTGGGGACAACAATCGAGGGCCACCAGGCTGGGCCAAGGGGCTTTGTTCCACCGTGGTGGCACCAAAAGTGTCCCCAAGTTGAGGTTGGGGACAGTTCTTGGGGGTGTCTGGGGGGTTTGGGACACTGGGGTGGCCTTGGGGACACTGGGAGGGCCTTGGGGACACCTGGGGACACTTGGGGACAGTGATTGAAGGCCACCACGCTGGGCCAGGGGGACTTGTCACACCATGGTGGCACCAAAAGTGTCCCCAAGTTGAGGTTGGGGACAATCCTTGGCGGTCCCTGGGGGGGTTTGGGACACCGCAGTGGCCTTGGGGACACTGGGGTGGCCTTGGGAACATGTGGGGACACTTGGGGACAACAATCGAGGGCCACCAGGCTGGGCCAGGGGGACTTGTCACACCATGGTGGCACCAAAAGTGTCCCCAAGTTGAGGTTGGGGACAGTTCTTGGGGGTGTCTGGGGGGTTTGGGACACCAGGGTGGCCTTGGGGACACTGGGAGGGCCTTGGGGACACTTGGGGACAACAATCGAGGGCCACCAGGCTGGGCCAAGGGGCTTTGTTCCACCGTGGTGGCACCAAAAGTGTCCCCAAGTTGAGGTTGGGGACAGTTCTTGGGGGTGTCTGGGGGGTTTGGGACACCGGGGTGGCCTTGGGGACACTGGGAGGGCCTTGGGGACACCTGGGGACACTTGGGGACAGTGATTGAAGGCCACCAGGCTGGGCCAGGGGGACTTGTCACACCATGGTGGCACCAAAAGTGTCCCCAAGTTGAGGTTGGGGACAATCCTTGGCGGTCCCTGGGGGGGTTTGGGACACCGCAGTGGCCTTGGGGACACTGGGGTGGCCTTGGGAACACGTGGGGACACTTGGGGACAACAATCGAGGGCCACCAGGCTGGGCCAAGGGGCTTTGTCCCACCGTGGTGGCACCAAAAGTGTCCCCAAGTTGAGTTTGGGGACAGTTCTTGAGGGTGTCTGGGGGGTCTGGGACACCGGGGTGGCCTTGGGGACACTTGGGGTGGCCTTGGGGACACTTGGGGACAACAGTCAAGGGCCACCAACCCCACCCAAGTCCCCCAAGATGCCACCAACCCCCCTTGACCGTGCTGTCTCCAGGCTTGGTGACAATCCCCGTTGTCCCTGGTGGCCTTGGGGACACTGGGGACACGGAGGCCACCGCGGGTGACACCGTGGTGACAGCGATGTCCCCAAGCAGGGCCTGGAGGTGCCGCTGGTGGCCGTGGTCCGGTGGTCGACGCCGAAGCTGCCGTTCACCAACAGCATCGTCACCCACTACCGGTGAGTGTCACCCGCTGTCACCCGCTGTCACCTCGGTGTCCCCAAGGCCTCCAGAACCTCCTGAGGTGCCACCACCTCGTTGTCACCTCGTTGTCACCTCATTGTCCTCACGTCCTCAGAAGGTTCTTTGGCTCCTTTCTGGACTTTCCCACGATGCCACCTCCATGTCCCCAGTGTCCCCATGATGTCCCCAAGCCCTTCAGACCCTCCTGGTGGCCCCTCCAAGTGCCACCACCTCCTGTCCCATCACTGTCCCCTCATTGTCCCAGTGCCACCACATCCCCAGAGCTCTCTGGGTCTTCTCTGGGGTTGTCCCCAGGATGCCACCTCAGTGTCCCCAGTGTCCCCAAGCCCTTCAGATCCTCCTGGTGGCCCCTCCAAGTGCCACCACCTCCTGTCCCATCACTGTCCCCTCATTGTCCCAGTGCCACCACATCCCCAGAGCTCTCTGGGGCTCCTTCAGTGCTGTCCCCAAGATGCAACCTCCATGTCCCCAGTGTCCCCGATGTCCCCAAGCCCCCCAGACCCTCCTGGTGGCCCCTCCAAGTGCCACCACCTCCTGTCCCATCACTGCCACCTCATTGTCCCAGTGCCACCACATCCCCAGAGCTCTCTGGGTCTTCTCTGGGGTTGTCCCCGTGATGCCACCTCAGTGTCCCCGATGTCCCCATGATGTCCCCAAGCCCTTCAGACCCTCCTGGTGGCCCCTCCAAGTGCCACCACCTCCTGTCCCATCACTGTCCCCTCATTGTCCCAGTGCCACCACATCCCCAGAGCTCTCTGGGGCTCCTTCAGTGCTGTCCCCAAGATGCCACCTCCATGTCCCCAGTGTCCCCATGATGTCCCCAAGCTCTCCAGACCTTCCCGGCTTCTTCTTCGTGTGCCACCTCCTCCTGTCCCCTCATTGTCCCAGTGCCACCACATTCCCAGAGCTCTCTGGGGTTGTCCCCGTGATGCCACCTCGATGTCCCCGATGTCCCCGACGTCCCCGATGTCCCCATGATGTCCCCAAGCTCTCCAGACCTTCCCGGCTTCTTCTTCATGTGCCACCTCCTCCTGTCCCCTCATTGTCCCAGTGCCACCACATCCCCAGACCTCTCTGGGGCTCCTTCAGTGCTGTCCCCAAGATGCCACCTCAGCGTCGCCGATGTCCCCATGATGTCCCCAAGCTCTCCAGACCTTCCCAGCTTCTTCTACGTGTGTCACCACCTCCTGTCCCCTCATTGTCCCAGTGCCACCACATCCCCAGAGCTCTCTGGGTCTTCTCTGGGGTTGTCCCCGTGATGCCACCTCGACGTCCCCGACGTCCCCGACGTCCCCGATGTCCCCTCAGGCTGCCGAGCATCCGGCTGGAGCGGCCGCGCTTCGTGATGACGGCCACCTGCGAGTCCCCGGTGGTGGCCCTGCAGCGCTTCACTGTCACCTACACCCTGCTCAACGACCTGCAGGACTTCCTGGCCGTCAGGCTGGTCTGGACACCCGAGGCCACCGCCGGTGGGGACACTGGGGACACCTGGGGACATCGGGGACATCGAGGGGATTGGGGACATCGGGGACATTGGGGACATTTGGGGACATCGGAGGGATTGGGGACATTGGGGACCTGCAGGACTTCCTGGCCGTCAGGCTGGTCTGGACACCCGAGGCCACCGCCGGTGGGGACACTGGGGACACCTGGGGACATCTGGGGACACTTGGGGACATCGAGGGGATTGGGGACATCGGGGACATTGGGGACATTTGGGGACATCGGAGGGACTGGGGACATTGGGGACGTGCAGGACTTCCTGGCCGTCAGGCTGGTCTGGACACCCGAGGCCACGGCTGGTGGGGACACTGGGGACGCTTGGGGAAACTTGGGGACATCTGGGGACACTTGGGGACATCGAGGGGATTGGGGATGTTGGGGACATTGGGGGGTTTGGGGACATTGGGGACATTGGGGACCTGCAGGACTTCCTGGCCGTCACACTGGTCTGGACACCTGAGGCCACCGCCGGTGGGGACACTGGGGACGCTTGGGGACACTTGGGGACATCGGGGACACTTGGGGACATCGAGGGGATTGGGGATGTTGGGGACATTGGGGGGTTTGGGGACATTGGGGACATTGGGGACCTGCAGGACTTCCTGGCCGTCACACTGGTCTGGACACCTGAGGCCACCGCCGGTGGGGACACTGGGGACACTTGGAGACACTTGGGGACATCGGGGACATCGGGGGGATTGGGGACATTGGGGACACTGGGGACATTGGGGACCTGCAGGACTTCCTGGCCATCAGGCTGGTCTGGACACCCGAGGCCACCACCGGTGGGGACACTTGGGGACCTCAGGGACATTTGGGGACATTGGGGACACCGGGAACACTGGGGACATTGGGGGATTGGGGACATTGGCGGGGGACCCAAAAACCCCATAAAACTCCCAAAAAAACGCTCCAAAAAAAAAAAAAAAACCTCGAAATACCCCAAAAAAGGCTCTAAAAAATCCCCAAAAATTTCAAAAAACCCCCAAAATCCCCCCAAAAATCCCCAAAAAAAACCCCAAAAGCCCCTGGAACGTTCTGGACCCGCAGGGAAGTCGCGGGGCTCGCTGGACTCCGTGGTGTGCCACACGCCGCTGACCAACCTGGGCTACTCCCGCAAGGGCAGCGCCCGCACCTTCCGCGTGGCCTTCCAGGCGCTGCGGGCCGGCCTCTTCGAGGTCAGTGCCACCCTCGGTGCCACCCGTGCCACCCTCGGTGTCACCTCTGTCACCTCTGTCACCCCAGTGCCACCCCTGAGCCCGTTACCCCCAGCGTTATCCCATTCCCAGTGTTCCCAGTATGCCCAGTATCCCCGTTCCAGGCGCTGCGGGCCAGCCTCTTTGAGGTCAGTGCCACCTGTGCCACCCTCGGTGTCACCTCTGTCACCCCAGTGCCACCCCTGTGCCCGTTATCCCCAGCGTTATCCCGTTCCCAGTGTTCCCAGTGTTCCCAGTATGCCCAGTATGCCCAGTATCCCCATTCCAGGCGCTGCGGGCCGGCCTCTTCGAGGTCAGTGCCACCCTCGGTGCCACCCGTGCCACCCTCGGTGTCACCTCTGTCACCTCTGTCACCCCAGTGCCACCCCTGTGCCTGTTATCCCTATTGTTATCCCATTCCCAGTGTTCCCAGTGTTCCCAGTATGCCCAGTATCCCCGTTCCGGGCGCTGCGGGCCAGCCTCTTCGAGGTCAGTGCCACCTGTGCCACCCTCGGTGTCACCTGTGTCACCCCTGTGCCACCAGTGCCACCCCTGTGCCCGTTATCCCCATCCTTATCCTGTTCCCAGTATGCCCAGTATGCCCAGTATGCCCAGTATCCCCCTTCCAGGCGCTGCGGGCCGGCCTCTTCGAGGTCAGTGCCACCCTCGGTGCCACCCGTGCCACCCTCGGTGTCACCTCTGTCACCCCAGTGCCACCCCTGTGCCCGTTACCCCCATCCTTATCCCGTTCCCAGTGTTCCCAGTGTTCCCAGTGTTCCCAGTATGCCCAGTATCCCCCTTCCAGGTGCTGGGGCCGGCCTCTTCGAGGTCAGTGCCACCCTCGGTGCCACCCGTGCCACCCTCGGTGTCACCTCTGTCACCTCTGTCACCCCAGTGCCACCCCTGTGCCCGTTATCCCTATTGTTATCCCATTCCCAGTGTTCCCAGTGTTCCCAGTATGCCCAGTATCCCCATTCCAGGCGCTGCGGGCCGGCCTCTTCGAGGTCAGTGCCACCCTCGGTGCCACCCTCGGTGTCACCTCTGTCACCTGTGTCACCTCTGTCACCCCAGTGCCACCCCTGTGCCCGTTATCCCCATCCTTATCCCGTTCCCAGTGTTCCCAGTATGCCCAGTATCCCCGTTCCAGTCCATTCCTGGTCACCGGTGCCACCCCAGTGCCACCAGTGCCCCCCCAGTGCCCCAAAGCTCTCTCCCAGTACATCCCAGTATCCCCAGACTCCCTCCCAGTAACTCCCAGTACATCCCAGTATCCCCAGACTCCCTCCCAGTACATCCCAGTATCCCCAGACTCCCTCCCAGTAACTCCCAGTGCCTCTGAATCCCCTCCCAGTGCCCCAAATGCCCCCCAAAGCTCCCTCCCAGTCCCTCCCAGTCCCTCCCAGTGCCTCCCAGTAACTCCCAGTTGCTCCCAGTGCCCCCCAGTCCCCCCCAGTGCCCCCAAATCCCCCCAAAGCTCCCACCCAGTGCCTCCCAGTCCTTCCCAGTCCCCCCAAATCCCAGTGGCTCCCAGTGCCCTCCCAGTCCCTCCCAGTGCCCCCCAGTGCCCCCAAAGCTCCCTCCCAGTCCCTCCCAGTGCCTCCCAGTGACTCCCAGTCCTTCCCAGTCCCCCCAAATCCCCCCCAAAGCTCCCTCCCAGTGCCTCCCACTGGCTCCCAGTGCCTCCCAGTAACTCCCAGTGCCTCCTAGTCCCTCCCAGTTCTTCCCAGTGCCCCCGAATCCCCTCCCAGTCCCCCCAAATCCCCCCCAAAGCTCCCTCCCAGTCCCTCCCAGTGGCTCCCAGTCCCCCCCAGTCCCTCCCAGTCCCCCCCAGTCCCCCCAAAGCTCCCTCCCAGTGGCTCCCAGTGCCCCCAAAGCTCCCCCCCAGTCCCTCCCAGTCCCTCCCAGTCCCTCCCAGTCCCCCCCAGTCCCCCCAGTTGCCCCCGGTGACGGGTGGCGTGGCAGCTGTCGCAGCACATGAAGCTGAAGCTGCAGTTCACGGCCAGCGTGAGCAGCGCGCCGCCCGAGGCGCGCCCGGTGTCCCGCAAGAGCAGCCCCAGCTCCCCCAGTGTCCCCAAAACTCCCTCCCAGTAACTCCCAGTATCCTCCCAGTAACTCCCAGTATCCCCAGACTCCCTCCCAGTTCTTCCCAGTGCCCCCGAATCCCCTCCCAGTGCCCCAAATCCCCCCAAAGCTCCCTCCCAGTGCCTCCAAAGCTCCCTCCCAGTGCCTCCAAAGCTCCCCCCCAGTGGCTCCCAGTCCCCCCCAGTTGCTCCCAGTCCCCCCCAGTTGCCCGCGGTGACGGGTGGCGTGGCAGCTGTCGCAGCACATGAAGCTGAAGCTGCAGTTCACGGCCAGCGTGAGCAGCGCGCCGCCCGAGGCGCGCCCGGTGTCCCGCAAGAGCAGCCCCAGCTCCCCGGCCGTGCGCGAGCTCGTGGCCGGGCTGGGCCGCTCGCAGTCCTTCTCCCACCAGCAGCCCGCCCGCAGCCACCTCATGAGGTACCGGGGACACTGGGGGCACTGGGGGGGACTGGGGGGAACTGGGAGAGGGTTTGGGGGGACTGGGGGGGACTGGGGGGCACTGGGAGGGACTGGGAGAGTGTTTTGGGGGGACTGGGAGGGACTGGGGGGCACTGGGAGAAGGTTTTGGGGGCACTGGGAGGGACTGGGAGTAATTGGGACAGCACTGGGGGGGACTGGGGAGGATTGGGAGGGACTGGGAGCAACTGGGAGGGACTGGGATGGACTGGGGGGCACTGGGAGGGACTGGGAGGGGACTGGGGGGACTGGGGGGACTGGGAGAGGGTTTTGGGGTGACTGGGAGGGACTGGGAGGGAGCTTTGAGGGGACTGGGAGGCACAAGGAGAGCACTGAGGGGGACTGGGAGAGGGTTTTGGGGGCACTGGGGGGGACTGGGAGGGGACTGGGAGGGAACTGGGGGGGCACTGGGAGCAACTGGAGGGGACTGGGAGGGACTGGGGGGCACTGGGGGGGACTGGGAGGGAAATGGAAGGGACTGGAGGGGACTGGGAGGGACTGGGGGGCACTGGGAGGGCACTGGGGGGGACTGGGAGAGGGTTTGGGGGGACTGGGAGGAACTGGGAGGGACTGGGAGGGACTGGGGGACACTGGGGGGTACTGGGAGAGCGTTTGGGGGGGACTGGGAGGGACTGGAGGGGACTGGGAAGGACTGGGAGCAACTGGGAGGGAATTGGGAGGGACTGGGAGAGGGTTTTGGGGGGACTGGGAGCAACTGGGAGGGAATTAGGAGCAACTGGGAGGGCACTGGGAGCAACTGGGGGGACTGGGGGGCACTGGGAGGGACTGGGGGAGATTGGGGGGGCACTGGGAGGGAAATGGGGGAACTGGGAGAGACTGGGAGGGACTGGGAGAGCGTTTTGGGGGTACTGGGAGGGGACTGGGGGGTACTGGGAGAGGGTTTTGGGGGGACTGTGGGGCACTGGGAGGGAACTGGGGGGGCACTGGTGGGCACTGGGAGGGACTGGGAGGAACTGGGGGGGAAGTGGGGAGACTGGGAGAGGGTTTTGGGGGGACTGGGAGGGCACTGGGGGGGACTGGGAGCAACTGGGCGGCACTGGGGGGGAACTGGGAGGGAACTGGGAAGGCACTGGGAGGGACTGGGAGAGGGTTTTGGGGGTACTGGGGGGCACTGGGAGGGACTGGGAGGGACTGGGAGCAACTGGGACAGCACTGGGAGGGGACTGGGAGAGGGTTTTGGGGGTACTGGGAGGGACTGGGAGGACACTGGGGGCACTGGGAGGGGGTTTTGGAGGTACTGGGAGGGACTGGGATGTGACAAAGGGACACTGGGGGTGACACAGGGAGGTGCCACCGCTGCCTTGGGTGACACGGGGACACTGTAGGTGACATGGGGATGCTGTAACTGACACAGGTGACACTGAGGTGACACAGGTGACACGGATGTCCCCAATGTCACCGTGCCCAGGTCCGGCAGCGTCATGGAGCGCAGGGCCATCACCCCGGGGTGACACTGGGGGTGGCACAGGGACACTGGGGCTGTTACAGGGGTGCCGTAGGTGACACACAGGTGACACTGAGGTGACACAGGTGACAGGGATGTCCCCAATGTCACTGTCCCCAGGTCCGGCAGTGTCATGGAGCGCAGGGCCATCACCCCGGGGTGACACAGGGACACTGTAGGTGACATGGGGGTGCTGTAACTGACACAGGTGACACAGGTGACACAGGTGACAGGGATGTCCCCAATGTCACTGTCCCCAGGTCCGGCAGTGTCATGGAGCGCAGGGCCATCACGCCCCCGGTGGGGTCCCCCGTGGGACGTCCCCTGTACCTGCCCGCGGGTGACAAAGCCGTGCTGGCCCTGGACAAGATCGCCAAGAGGGAGTGCAAGGTGCTGGTGGTGCCACCCGTCAAGTGACAGCGGGGACAGCGGGGGGACAGCGTGGGGACAGTGTGGGGACAGCAGGGGACAGCGGGGACAGCATGGGGACAGTGGGGGACAGTGTGGGACTGTGGGGGACAATGGGGGACAGCGTGGGGACAATGGGGGACAGTGGGGGACAGCGTGGGGACAATGGGGGACAGTGGGGACAGTGGGGGACAATGGGGACAGCGGGGACAGCGTGGGGACAGTGTGGGGACAATGGGGGACAGTGTGGGGACAGCAGGGGACAATGGGGGGACAGTGTGGGGACAGTGAGGGGACAGGCACAGCGTGGGGACAGTGTGGGACAGCGTGGGGACAATGGGGGACAGCGGGGGGACAGCAGGGACAGCGGGGGGACAGTGGGGGACAGCAGGGACAGTGGGGGGACAATGGGGACAGCGGGGACAGCGTGGGGACAGCGTGGGGACAGTGTGGGACAGTGTGGGGACAGCGGGGGACAGTGTGGGACAGCAGGGGACAATGGGGACAGCGGGGACAGCGTGGGGACAGTGTGGGGACAGCGGGGGACAATGGGGGGACAGTGTGGGACAGTGAGGGGACAGGGACAGCGTGGGGACAGTGGGGGACAGCAAGGGACAGCGCTGGGACGGCAGTGGGGTGGCACGGATGGTGCTGGGGCACTGGGGACAGCCTGGGGACACCGTGGGGACACCACTGGGACAGTGGGGATGGTGCCGGGGCACTGGGGACAGCCTGGGGACACCGTGGGGACATTGCCAGAGTGGCAGGGATGGCTCTGGGACAGTGGGGACAGGGGGACAATGGGGACAGGGCCACCCCCAGTGTCCCCAGAGCTTCAGGGCCACTTACAGAGCCTTGGGGACACTGGGGACAGGGACCAAGGGGACAGGGCCACCACCTCCAGTGCCACCTTCAGGACATTGGGGACAGGGCCACCCCCGGTGTCCCCAGTGTGCCAGGGACAGGGACCAAGGGGACAGGGCCACCCCCAGAGCCTTGGGGACACTTTGGGGACAGGGGACCAAGGGGACAGGGCCACTCCCAGAGCCTTGGGGACACTGGGGACAATGGGGGGGGGTCGCTGCCGCTGCCACGTGCCATGGAGGGGACCTTGGGGACACTTTGGGGACACCGCCTGGAGCCGTGCCCGCGTTCGGGATTTTGGGGACATTTGGGGACATCGGGGAAGTGTCCCCGAGCCAAAGTGGGGGAGGGGCCCGCAGTGCCACCCCCGGGTTGGGGACGCTGGGGACAAGGGTGGCACCTCTGTCCCTGTTATTTATTGCCAATAAAGAGACCTGGATGTCACCTGGTGTCACCTGGAGGGTCTGGATGTCGCCAGGAGTGTCCTGGATGTCCCCAAGGGTCACCTGGATGTCACCAAGGTGTCCTAGATGCCACCTGGATGTCACCAGGGGTGGCCTGGATGTCCCCAAGGCGTCCTGGATGTCCCCAAGGTGACCTGGATGTCACCTGGGGTGATCTAGATGCCACCAGAGGTGACCTGGATGTCACCTGATGCCACCTGGATGTCCCCAAGGTGTCCTGGATGTCCCCAAGGGTGTCCTGGATGTCACCTGATGCCACCTGGATGTCCCCAAGGGTGGCCTGGATGTCCCCAAGGGTGGCCTGGATGTCACCTGATGCCACCTGGATGTCCCCAGGGGTGACCTGGATGCCACCAGAGGTGTCCTGGATGTCACCTGATGCCACCTGGACGTCCCCAAGGTGACCTGGATGTCATCTGATGCCACCTGGATGTCACCAAGTGACCTGGATGTCCCCAAGGTGACCTGGATGTCCCCAAGGGTGTCCTGGATGTCACCTGATGCCACCTGGATGTCCCCAGGGGTCACCTGGATGTCACCAAGGTGTCCTAGATGCCACCTGGATGTCACCAGGGGTGGCCTGGATGTCCCCAAGGCATCCTGGATGTTCCCAAGGTCACCTGGCTGTCACCTGATGCCACCTGGATGTCCCCAAGGTGACCTGGCTGTCACCTGTTGCCACCTGCCTGTCCCCAAGGAGGTCACACAGCACCAAAGCCGCCCTCGGACATCGTTTATTGTCCCCACGGGGGGGATCTGGGGACACTTTGGGGACAGCAGGAGGCGGCCGGGAGCGGTGCCACCTCCTCCGGGGACATTTGGGGACGTTTGGGGACATTTTTCACACGGCCACCGGCTCCTGGACGTGGTGGTGGCGCTTGACCACGAAGAGTTTCTGTCCCGAGACGGTGACGAGGAGGGAGTGCTCGCCAAACACCACTGGGGACAAGGGGACAGTGGGGACACGGCCACCCCCGCGTCCCCAGGGCCACCCCAAGTGTCCCCAGAGCCACCCTCGGTGTCCCCAGGGCCATCAGGGACGGTGACAGGGAGGGAGTGCTCGCCAAACACCACTGGGGACAAGGGGACAGTGGGGACACGGCCACCCCCGCGTCCCCAGTGCCACCCCAAGTGTCCCCAGAGCCATCAGGGACGGTGACAGGGAGGGAGTGCTCGCCAAACACCACTGGGGACAAGGGGACAGTGGGGACATGGCCACCCCCGCGTCCCCAGGGCCACCCTCGGTGTCCCCAGAGCCACCCTCGGTGTCCCCAAGGGCCATCAGGGACGGTGACAGGGAGGAAGTGCTCGCCAAACACCACTGGGGACAAGGGGACAGTGGGGACACGGCCACCCCCGCGTCCCCAGGGCCACCCCAAGTGTCCCCAGAGCCACCCCAAGTGTCCCCGGGGCCACCCCCGTGTCCCCAGAGCCACGCCCGTGTCCCCAGAGCCACCCCCATGTCCCCAGAGCCACCCCAAGTGTCCCCAGAGCCACCCCCGTGTCCCCAGAGCCACCCTCGGTGTCCCCGGAGCCACCCTCGGAGTCCCCAGAGCCACCCCTGGTGTCCCCAAAGCCACCCCTGGTGTCCCCAGGGCCATCAGGGACGGTGACAGGGAGGGAGTGCTCGCCAAACACCACTGGGGACAACGGGGACGGTGGGGACATTAGGACATTTGGGGCCATTTTGGGACATCTGGGGACTTTTGGTGCCATTTGGGGCCATTTACGACCATTTTTGGGGCATTTAGGGCCATTTTGAGGCCACTTTGGGCCCATTTTGGTGCCATTTAGGGCCATTTTGAGGCCATTTTGGTGCCATTTGGGGCCATTTTGGGCTATTTTAGGGCCATTTGTGACCATTTGGGGACATTTTTGGGCCATTTAGGAACATTTGGGGACATTTAGTAACATTCGGGGACATTTTGGGGCCATTTAGGAACATTCGGGGACATTTAGGAACATTTGGGGACATTTAGGGCAATTTTGGGGCCATTTAGGAACATTTAGGGTCATTTTGGGGCCATTTGGAACTTCTGGGGCCATTTTGGGGCCATTTGGGGCCATTTAGGGACATTTGGGGCCATTTAGGGCCATTTTGAGGCAATTTGGTGCCATTTCGGTTCCATTTGGGGCCATTTTGGGGACATTTAGGGCCATTTTGGTACCATTTAGAGACATTTAGGGCCATTTTGGGGCCATTTGGTGCCATTTTGTGCCATTTGGGGCCATTTTGGGACCACTTTGGGCCATTTAGGAACTTCTGGGGCGATTTTTGTGCCATTTAGGGCCATTTTGGGGCCATTTAGGGCCATTTTGGTGCCAGTTGGGGCCATTTAGGGACATGTTGAGGATATTCAGGGCCATTTTTGGGCCATTTGGGGACATTTAGGGCCATTTTGGGCCATTTTGGGCTATTTTGGGGCCATTTAGGAACATTTGGGGACATTTAGGGTCATTTTGGGGACATTTAGGGACATTTTGGGGCCATTTAGGGTCATTTTGGGGGCATTTAGGGCCACTTTGGTGCCAGTTGGGGCCATTTAGGGACATTTTGGTGCCATTTGGGGCCATTTTGGTTCCATTTGGGGCCATTTTGGGGACATTTAGGGCCATTTTGGTACCATTTAGAGACATTTAGGGCGATTTTGGGGCCATTTGGTGCCATTTAGGGGCCATTTAGGACCATTTAGGGCCATTTTGGGACCACTTTGGGCCAGTTAAGAACTTCTGGGGCCATTTTTGTGCCATTTAGGGCCATTTAGGTTCCATTTAGGGCCATTTTGGGGCCATTTAGGAACATTTGGGGACATTTAGGAACTTCTGGGGCCATTCTGGTGCCATTTAGGGTCATTTTGGGGCCATTTGGGGCCATTTTGGGACCACTTTGGGCCATTTAGGAACTTCTGGAAAGATTTTTGTGCCATTTAGGGCCATTTTGGGGCCATTTAGGGCCATTTTGGTGCCAGTTGGGGCCATTTAGGGACATGTTGAGGATATTCAGGGCCATTTTTGGGCCATTTGGGGACATTTAGGGACATTTAGGGCCATTTTGGGCCATTTTGGGGCCATTTAGGAACATTTGGGGACATTTAGGGTCATTTTGGGGACATTTAGGGACATTTTGGGGCCATTTAGGGTCATTTTGGGGGCATTTAGGGCCATTTTGGTGCCAGTTGGGGCCATTTAGGGATATTTTGGTGCCATTTGGGGCCATTCTGGACCATTTAGGGCCATTTTGGGGCCATTTAGGAACATTTGGGGCCACTTTGAGGCCCTTTGGGGACACTTGGGGACACTTTGGTGCCATTTACGGCAAATTTGGGCCACTTTGAGGCCATTTGGGGGCACTTAGGGACATTTGGTGCCATTTGGGGCCATTTTTGTGCCATTTAGGGCCATTTGGGGCCATTTAGGGCCATTTTGGGCCATTTAGGGACATGTTGAGGATATTCAGGGCCATTTTTGGGCCATTTGGGGACATTTAGGGCCATTTGGTGCCATTTAGGGGCCATTTATTGCCATTTTGGGACATTTAGGGTCATTTCGGGGCCATTTAGGGACATTTTGGTGCGATTTAGGGCCATTTTGGGGCCATTTAGGAACATTTGGGGCCACTTTGAGGCCCTTTGGGGACACTTAGGGACACTTTGGTGCCATTTAGGGCCATTTTGGGGCCATTTCGGTTCCATTTGGGGCCATTTTTGTGCCATTTAGGGCCATTTATGGGCCATTTTGGGGCCATTTAGGAACATTTAGGGTCATTTTGGGGCCATCTGGGGCCATCTGGGGCCATTTAGGGCCATTTTGAGGCCATTTGGTGCCATTTTGGTTCCATTTGGGGCCATTTTGGGGACATTAAGGGCCATTTAGGTTCCATTTAGGGCCATTTTGGGGCCATTTAGGAACATTTGGGGCCATTTAGGGCCATTTAGGGCCATTTGGGGCCATTTAGGGCCATTTTGGGACCACTTTGGGCCATTTAGGAACTTCTGGGGCCATTTTTGTGCCATTTAGGGCCATTTAGGTTCCATTTAGGGCCATTTTGGGGCCATTTAGGAACATTTAGGGTCATTTTGGGGCCATCTGGGGCCATCTGGGGCCATTTTGGGACATTTAGGGCCATTTTGGGGCCATTTTGGGGCCATTTAGGAACATTTAGGGTCATTTTGGGGCCATCTGGGGCCATTTAGGTTCCATTTGGGGCCATTTTGGGGCCATTTAGGAACATTTGGGGCCATTTAGGAACTTCTGGGGCCATTCTGGTGCCATTTAGGGTCATTTTGGGGCCATTTGGGGCCATTCTGGTGCCATTTAGGGCCATTTAGGGCCATTTGGGGCCATTTGGGGCCGCTGCTCACCCGAGAGGCGGCGGAAGGGCGGCTCGTGGCCGCGGGGCAGGCGCAGCCCCAGGGCCGTGGCCACCAGGCCCTGCAGGACGGTGGCCGTGTGCTCGTCGTTCTCCAGGTCCCCCGAGGACTGCGGGGGAAAATTCCCAGTTTGGGGAACCCCAAAAAAATCTTTCGGGAATTCCCAGGGGAAGATCCCAAAAAAATGTGGGAGCCCAGAAGGAAAAAAATCCCAAAAAAATGCAACAAAATGCAACAAAATCACCCCAAAAAATGACCTGAGAATGCCACAAAACCGCCCGAAAGTTCCGAAAATTCCTTGGGATCCCCCAAAATTTTTGGGGAATTTTTAGGCCAAGATCCCAAAAAGTTTGGGGAGCCCAGAAGGAAAAAAATCCCAAAAAATGCAACAAAATGCAACAAAATCACCCCAAAAAATGACCCGAGAACCCCACAAATCCACCCGGGGACTCCCCAGAAATTCCCAAAATTCCGCGGCATTCCCTAAAATTTTTTGGGAATTCTCAGGGGAAGATCCCAAAAAAACTGGGGGAGCCCAGAAGGAAAAAAAAAACAAAAAAATGCAACAAAATCACCCCAAAAAGCAGCTGGGAACCCCTAAAAAGGAGCTGGGGACCCCCCAAAAATTCCCAAAATTCTTGAGGATTCCCCAAAATTTTTTGGGAATTTTTAGGCCATGATCCCAAAAAATTTGGGGGAGGCCAAGTAGAAAAAAAATCCCAAAAAATGCAACAAAATCACCCCAAAAAATGACCCGAGAACCCCCCAAAACCACCCGGGGACTCCCCAAAAATTCCCAAAATTCCTTGGGATCCCTAAAATTTTTTGGGAATTTTTAGGCCAAGATCCCAAAAAAATTTGGGGAGCCCAGGGGAGAAAAATCCCCCCAAAAAACCCCAAAAACCAACAGGGAACCCCCAGCTTTTGGGACCCCTCCCCAAATTCTGGGACCCTCCCCAATTTTTGGGACCCCTCCCCAATTTTTGGGACCCATCCCAAATTTTTAGGGACCCCTCCCCCAATTTCTGGGACCCCTCCCCCAATTTTTTGGGACCCCCACAATTCCCATCCCCCCTCCCCGATTTTTGGGACCCATTTTTTTGGGCCCCTCCCCCAATTTCTGGGACCCCCTCCCCAAATTTTAGGGACCCCTCCCCAATTTTTGGGACCCCTCCCCAATTTTTGGGCCCCTCCCCTTTTTTTGGCTTCCCCCTCCCCCCCCCCATTCCCGTCCCCCCTCCCCCGATTTTTTCCCCCCGTTTTTTTCGGACCCCTCCCCATTTTTTGGGACCCCCAAATTTTTGGGGACCCCTCCCCAAATCCCGCCCCCCCTCCCCCCCTCACCGCCAGCACGGCGCCGTCGCTGATGACGAGAAACCCGGCCTGGGCCGGCACCCGCTCCAGGCCCTGCGCCAGCGCCTGTATAAACCAGTATAAACCAGTATAGACCAGTATAAACCAGTGTGAAACCCGGCCTGGGCCGGCACCCGCTCCAGGCCCTGCGCCAGCGCCTGCACAGACCAGTATAAACCAGTATAAACCAGTGTGAAACCCGGCCTGGGCCGGCACCCGCTCCAGGCCCTGCGCCAGCGCCTGCACAGACCAGTATAAACCAGTATAAACCAGTATGGACCAGTATAGACCAGTATAGACCAGTATAGACCAGTATAAACCAGTATAAACCAGTATAAACCAGTACAGACCAGTATAAACCAGTATAGACCAGTATAAACCAGTATAAACCAGTGTGAAACCCGGCCTGGGCCGGCACCCGCTCCAGGCCCTGCGCCAGCGCCTGCGGAAACCAGTATAAACCAGTATAAACCAGTATAAACCAGTACAGACCAGTATAAACCAGTATAGACCAGTGTGAAACCCGGCCTGGGCCGGCACCCGCTCCAGGCCCTGCGCCAGCGCCTGCGGAAACCAGTACAGACCAGTATAAACCAGTATGGACCAGTATGGACCAGTATAAACCAGTATAAACCAGTATAAACCAGTATAAACCAGTATAAACCAGTATAAACCAGTACAGACCAGTATAAACCAGTATAAACCAGTATAAACCAGTATGGACCGGTATGGACCAATACGGACCAGTGTAAACCAGTTAGAGACTGGTATGGACCAGTATGGACCGGTATAAACCAGTATAAACCAGTATGGACCAGTTTGGACCGGTATCACCCCAGTGAGCACCAGTAACACCCAGAGCGTCCCCCCAGTGCATCCCAGTTCCCCCCAGTGCATCCCAGTCCCCCCAGTCCCTCCCAGTCCCCCCAGTCCCCCCCAGTCCCTCCCAGTCTCTCCCAGTCTCTCCCAGTTCCCCCCAGTTCCCCATCCCAGTTCTCACCATAGCGACGCTCTCTCGCTTCCTGTTCCGGTCACGTGACACGCCTCCAGTGTCCACCCCGCCTCCTCAGTGGTTAAAAGCTTCTTTCGTCACCGACGCGTCCACCAATCAGAGCCGGCTCCAGGATCACGTGGGTAGAGGTGTAGTGAACTCGATGGTTTGACGGACCGGAAGTGGCGCTCAGTCCTCCAGCGCTCTCTCTATTGTTTCCTCCATTAAACCGGAAGTTTCGCTCATGTCTGCACCGCTCCTCTCTATGGTTCTTCCCCAGACCCGGAAGTGGCGCTCGGTCCTCCAGCGCCCGTCTCTATCGTCTCTCAGTCCTCCAGCTCCGCCCCCGCGCCCCCAAAACGCCGAAATTTGGGCAAAACGGCCCAAAAGGGCTTAAAAAAAATGAGAATTCCCCTCCCCCAGGCTCTGGGCAGCCCCTGCCACGCTGGTGGCCACTGCCATGATGGCCACAAGCCCACAGCTGAGCACAGCCGTGGTGGCCACGCCCATCCCCACAGTAGCCACGCCCCACCCCACCAGTGGCCAGAACCCAACTCCGGGTGGCCGCCACCCCCAGGTGACCACTGCCATGGTGGCCACGCCCATCCCGGTGGTTGCCATGACTACCCCTTTGGCAGCCACGCCCGTCCCCATGGTGGCCACGCCCATCCCACAGTGGAGCCACACCCATTCTGACAGTAGCCACACCCACGACGATGGTAGCCACGTCCATCCCATAGTAGCCGCACCCATCACCACGCTAGCCACGCCCACCCCCGCAGTAACCACGTCCATCCCACCGTAGCCACGCCCACCCACACTAGCCCCGCCCACGATCATGGTAGTCACACCCACCCCACGCTAGCCACGCCCACCCCACCGCACCCACCCCCCCAAGCGGCGCTCGCCCCGCCCCCGAAGGGGCGTGGCGGTGTGAGAGGCGTGGCCTGGAGCCGGGGGCGGGGCCGGGCTTTATTGGCGGCGGTTCCACAGAGCCGAGCCCGGGGGGGGGGGGGAGGGGCCTCGCTCGCCCCGCCCCCCATAAATCCATATTTATAGAGTTCCGTATTTATAGCCCCTCCCCCGCCCCCGCGCGCTGCCCCTCCCCCCGCCGGGCTCCGGGGGGGGGAGGGGAGGGAGGTGGGGAAGGGAGGGGGGGGAGGGGGGGGTGAGGGGGGGTGCGGGGGGAGGGGCGGGGGGGCGGGTCCCCCCGAGGCCCCGCCCCCCTCAGTCGTCGATGCAGATCACCTCCCCCCCCCGCGGCTCCTTCCGCTCCAGCGCCTCCGCCTCGCGCTTCACCAGCACCGCGGGGCCGTTCGAGGCTGGGGGAGGGGCACGGGGGGGGGTCAGACACCCCAGGGACCCCCCCCACCCATGGGTGACACCCCAGGGACCCCCCCCACCCATGGGATCCCCCCAGAGACCCCCCCACACCACCCCCACCCCCTTCACCAGCACCGCGGGGCCGTTCGAGGCTGGGGGAGGGGCACGGGGGGGGGGGTCAGACACCCCCACCCATGGGTGACACCCCAGGGACCCCCACCCATGGGTGACACCCCAGGAACCCCTGCCCCCCACCCATGGGAATCCCCCCAGAGACCCCCAGGGATCCCCCCCCCCTCCCCCACCCAATGACACCCTCGGAGCAGAGACCCCTCCCCCCCAATGTCCCCATTCCAGGTCCCCCCCCCGTGTCCCCATCCCGTGTCCCCGTGTCCCCATTTAGGACCCCCCCCCCAGTGTCCCCCATTCCAGTGTCCCCCAATGTCCCCATTCCAGTGTCCCCATCCCGTGTCCCCGTGTCCCCATTCCGTGTCCCAATGTCCCCATCCGTGTCCCCGTGTCCCCATCCCGTGTCCCCGTGTCCCCATTCCGTGTCCCCCAATGTCCCCATTCCAGTGTCCCCCATCCCGTGTCCCCGTGTCCCCATCCCGTGTCCCCCCAGTGTCCCCATCCCGTGTCCCCGTGTCCCCATCCCGTGTCCCCCCAATGTCCCCGTGTCCCCGTGTCCCCGTGTCCCCATTCCAGTGTCCCCATTCCAGTGTCCCCATCCCGTGTCCCCCCAGTGTCCCCATTCCAGTGTCCCCCAGTGTCCCCATTTTCAGGTCCCCTCAATGTCCCCATCCCGTGTCCCCGTGTCCCCATTCCATGTCCCCATTCCAATGTCCCCATCCCGTGTCCCCGTGTCCCCATCCCGTGTCCCCGTGTCCCCATTCCAGGTCCCCAATGTCCCCATCCCGTGTCCCCGTGTCCCCATTCCGTGTCCCCATTCCAGTGTCCCCATTCCGTGTCCCCCCAGTGTCCCCATCCCGTGTCCCCGTGTCCCCATCCCGTGTCCCCGTGTCCCCATTCCGTGTCCCCATTCCAGTGTCCCCACCCCGTGTCCCCCCAGTGTCCCCGTGTCCCCATGTCCCCATCCCGTGTCCCCAGCCCGTGTCCCCGTGTCCCCATCCCGTGTCCCCGTGTCCCCATCCCGTGTCCCCAGCCCGTGTCCCCGTGTCCCCATCCCGTGTCCCCGTGTCCCCATTCTGGGTCCCCCCAGTGTCCCCATCCCATGTCCCTGTGTCCCCATCCCGTGTCCCCGTGTCCCCATCCCGTGTCCCCAGCCCGTGTCCCCGTGTCCCCATCCCGTGTCCCCGTGTCCCCATTCTGGGTCCCCCCAGTGTCCCCATCCCATGTCCCTGTGTCCCCATTCCGTGTCCCCAGTGTCCCCACCCCGTGTCCCCGTGTCCCCCCCCAGTGTCCCCGTGTCCCCCCCGTGTCCCCTCACCGGAGATGAAGGAGCCCGGGGGCATCTGGCTGTAGTTGGCCCCCCCGGGGTGGGGGAGGGCTCCGGCCGGGGGGGTCCCGAAGGTGCCCCCGTAGCTCGGGGGGGTGGCGTAGGGCCCCGGCGGGAAGCTCTGGGGACAGGGGACACGGCTGTCACCTCCGGGGTCACCTCATGGTGCCACCTCCTGGTGTCACCCCCCGGTGTCACCCCACAGGGTCACCTCCTGAGGTCACCTCCCTCTGTCACCTCCTGGTGTCACCCCCCCCAGTGTCACCTCTAGGGTCACCTCCCAATGTCACCTCCCGCTGTCACCTCCCGCTGCCACCAAAGCCACCCCCAAGGCCAGGGGTGTCCCCAGAGCAGAGTTGGTGTCCCCAAGGGGCTGGACAATGTCCCTGGGGCCGGGTGGCAAGGGCAGGGTGGCAATGTCCCCAGGGCAGGGTGGCAGTGTCCCCAGGCAATGTCACTCATGGCTGAGGATGCCAGGGTGGCAGGGGCAGGGGCAGGGTGGCAGGGTAACAGGGTGGCAGGGTGGCAGGGTGGCAGTGCCAATGTCCCCAGGGCAGGGTGGCAGAGTGGCAGGGTGACAGAGGGGCAGTGTCCCCAGGGCAGGGTGACAATGGCAGTGTCCCCAGGTGTCACTCACAGGCGGGGGGTGGCTCTCGGTGCCCTTGCTGGCCAGGCGGCTGAGGATGCCAGGGGGGCAGGGGCAGGGTGGCAGTGTGACAGGGTGGCAGGGGCAGGGTGGCAGGGTGGCAGTGTCCCCAGGGCAGGGTGGCAGGGTGACAGGGTGGCAGTGGCCGTGTCCCCAGGTGTCACTCACGGGCGGGGGGTGGCTCTCGGTGCCCTTGCTGGCCCGGCGGCTGAGGATGCCAGGGGGGCAGGGGCAGGGGGCAGGGTGGCAGTGTCCCCAGGGCAGGGTGGCAGGGTGGCAGGGTGGCAGGGTGGCAGTGGCCGTGTCCCCAGGTGTCACTCACGGGCGGGGGGTGGCTCTCGGTGCCCTTGCTGGCCCGGCGGCTGAGGATGCCAGGGGGGCAGGGGCAGGGTGGCAGTGTGACAGGGTGGCAGGGGCAGGGTGGCAGGGTGGCAGTGTCCCCAGGGCAGGGTGGCAGTGTCCCCAGGTGTCACTCACGGGCGGGGGGTGGCTCTCGGTGCCCTTGCTGGCCAGGCGGCTGAGGATGCTGCGCTCGGACATCTGCAGGCGCGCGGCGATGGGCGGGATGCGGGACAGCGTGGCCGGCAGCCGCGTCACGTCGGCCTTCATGTCGCTCAGCAGCTCCTCCAGCTGGTTCAGCACTGCCCGGCAGAGACACTCCGTCAGCACCCGCGCCCTACTCAGGGGGTACTCACACCTTACTCACACCTTACTCAGCGGTTACTCACGGCTTACTCACACCTTACTCACTCCTTACTCACAGCTTACTCAGCGGTTACTCACGGCTTACTCACACCTTACAGCTTACTCATGGCTTACTCACAGCTTACTCACAGCTTAGGGGGTACTCAGGGGTTACTCAGGGGGTACCCAAGGTTTACTCATGCCTTACTCACGCCTTACTCAGGGGGTACTCAGGGGGTACTCAGGGGGTACTCAAGGGTTACTCAGGGGGTACGCAAGGGTTACTGATGGGTTACCCACACTTTACTCACGCCTTACTCAGGGGGTACTCAGGGGGTTACTCAGGGGTTACTCAGGGGGTACTCAGGGGTTACTTGGGGTTACGCAGGGGTTACTCATCTTACTCATGGCTTACGGCTTACTAAGGGGTTACCCACTGCTTACTCAGGGGTTACTCATGGCTTACTCACACCTTACACCTTACTCAGGGGGTACTCAGGGGTTACTCTCGCCTTACTCACAGGGTACTCACGCCTTACAGGGTACTCACAGCTTACGGGGTACTCAGGGGTTACTCATGCCTTACTCAGGGGTGCTCAGGGGTTACTCGGGGGGTACTCAGGGGTTACCCACAGTTTACTCATGCCTTACTCATGGGCTACTCACGCCTTACTCCCTACTCACAGCTTACTCAGGGGGTACCCACAGCTTACTCACAGCTTACTCAGGAGTTACGGCTTACTCAGGGGTTACTCAGGGGTTACTCAGGGGTTACTCAGGGGTCTCTCGGGGGTTACTCACGCCTTACTTGGGGTACTCAGGGGGTACCCACAGTTTACTCACGCCTTACTCAGGGGGTACTCAAGGGTTACTCAGGGTACTCATGGGGTACTCATGGGGTACTCTGGGGGTACTCACGCCTTACTCAGGGGGTACTCAGGGGGTACCCACAGTTTACTCACGCCTTACTCAGGGGGTACTCATGGGTTACTCGGGGGTACTCAGGGGTTACCCACAGCTTACTCAGAGGGTACTCAGGGGTTACTCATAGCTCACTCACGGCTTACCCATAGGTTAAGAGCTTACAGGTTACTTATAGGTTACTCACAGGATAGTCACAGGATACTCATAGTTACTAATAGGTTACTCACAGCTTAGTCATAGGTTACTCACAGCTTATAGCTTACTCATAGCTTACTAGCTTATTCATAGGTTACTCATGGCTTACTCACAGGTTACTCACAGATTACAGCTTATTCATAGGTTACTCATAGGTTACTCACAGGCTAGTCACAGCTTACTCAAAAGTTACTCACAGCTTACCACTTACTCATAGGCTACTCACAGGTTACAGGTTACTCACAGGTTACTCACGGGGAGGGGGCGGGTGGGCAATACTCACGTGAGAATGGGGGTGGGGAGGGGGAGGAGGTGTGAGTTACTCAGAGGTTACTCAGAGGTTACTCGGGGGTTGCAGGTGCACGAGGGAGGGGCATGCATGGGGGAGGGGCGTGAGTAGGCTGGGGGTACTCTGGGGATACTCCTGCCTTACTCTGGGGATACTCCTGCCTTACTCTGGGGATACTCCTGCTTTACTCTGGGTCTATTCCTTGCTCTGGGTGTGTTCCTGGCTTACTCAAGGTTTACTCCCGATTTACTCGGGGTGTGCCTCGCCCACACCGGAGACACTCTGAGCATCTCCTCGAGGTACTCCGGAGATACTCCAGGGTTACTCCTCACGCTCTGGGGATACCCCAGGGATACTCCAGGGTTACTCCAGGGTTACTCCTGCCTTACTGCAGGCCTGCACACACAGCGCTACTCCATGGCTACTCCGTGGCTAATCCATGGCTACTCCATGGCTACTCCATGGCTACTCCATGGCTACTCCGTGGTTACTCAATGGCTACTCCATGGCTACTCCGTGGCTACTCCATGGCTACTCCGTGGCTACTCCATGGCTACTCCGTGGTTACTCAATGGCTACTCCATGGCTACTCCATGGCTACTCTGTGGTTACTCCATGGCTACTCCCTGGCTACTCCGTGGTTACTCCATGGCTACTCCATGGCTACTCCATGGCTACTCAATGGCTACTCAATGGCTACTCCCTGGCTACTCCATGGCTACTCAATGGTTACTCAATGGCTACTCCCTGGCTACTCCTCGGAGCCGCCGGAGGTGACTCTGGCGTTACTCCGGGGATACTCCTGCCATTAAACCCAGCAGGGATACTCTGCCTTTACTCATTAATTACACCGGGGATACTCCGGCCTTACACCGGGGTGCTGCGGCGCACGCAAACACCGGCGCTACTCCAGCCTTACTCCAGCCTTACTCCAGCCTTGCTCCCGGCATGCACCGCGGGGATACTCCGGGGATACTCCGGGGATACTCCACCAAACAGCCCCGGGCAAGGAGGGAGGGAGGGAGGGAAGGGGGAAGGGATGGAGGCGTGAACTACTCCAGAGATACACACAGGACGGCCCGAGGGACACGCTCCAGCTTTACACCGCAGCTACTCAGCAGAGCCACCTCCGCGCCAAGCCGCGAGCCCGCCGCGCGCCGCCCGCCTCACTCCCAGCTTACGCCAAGCTTACTCTGACCTCACTCGCACTTTACTCCGAGTTTACTCGGGCTTTACTCCAACTTTAGTCCAAATTTACTCAGACTTGACTCCAACTTTAGTCCAAATTTACTCAGACTTTACTCTGAATTTACTCAGACTTTACTCCAACTTTAGTCCAAATTCACTCAGACTTAACTCAGAATTTACTCGGACTTTACGCTGCCTTTCTGCTGTCTTTACTCTGCCTTTACTCTGACCTTACTCAGACTTTACTCTGACTTTACTTCGAGCTTACTATGACTTTACTCAAACCTTACTCTGCCTTTACTCTGACTTTATAACTACTTCAACGTCACTACTACTTGACTTTCACTTTACTCTGACTTTGCTCCAACTTTAACTTTACTAGTACTTTACTCCTAGTTTACTCTGTTAGTATGACTTTACTACTACTTCACTCCAACCTTACTCCAACTTTACTCTGACTTTCCTCCAACTTTCCTCTGACTTTCCTCCAACTTTACTCCAACTGTACTACTACTTTACTCTGCCTTTACACTGACTTTACTCCAACTTTACTATGATTTTACCACTACTTTACTCTGACTTTACTGAAACTTTACTGCAACTTTCCTCTGACTTTCCTCCTACTTTCCTCCAACTTTACTCTGACTTTACTCCAACTTTCCTCTGACTTTCCTCCAACTCTACTACTGCTTTACTCTGACTTTCCTCCAACTTTACTACTACTTTCCTCCAGCTTTACTACTACTTTCCTCCAACTTTCCTCCAACTTTCCTCTGACTTTCCTCCAACTTTCCTCCAATTTTTCTCCAGCTTTCCTCCTACTTTCCTCCAACTTTCCTCTGACTTTCCTCCAACTCTACTACTGCTTTAGTCTGACTTTCCTCCAACTTTACTACTACTTTCCTCCAACTTTCCTCCTACTTTCCTCCAACTTTCCTCCAACTTTTCTCCAACTTTCCTCCAACTTTCCTCCGACTTTCCTCCAACTTTCCTCCTACCTTACTCCAGCTTTCCTCCGCCTTTGCTGCGCCGCCGCCGCCCGCCCGCCGCGCGGCGCCGCCCGCCCCCCGAAGCGCACGCAGAGCAAGGAGACACCGGGAGGCGGCGTTGGGAGCAAACCCCTCTTTAATGGCGTCACACGTACAGAGCAGCGAGGCGGGCGCTACACGGGGCGCCCGCGCCGGGCGCGCCGGCCCTGCCGCCTCTTACCCTTGTGCAGCACGGCGTTGGCCGGCTTGTTGCCCGCCAGCGACTCCTTGGACAAGTGCTGGTGGCTCTCGGCCAGGCACTCGACCTCGGCGAAGCGCGTGTTCAGGGCCATGGCGGGGTGGCTGGGGTCCTGCGTCATGTTCAGGTAGGCGGCGCGGCGCAGCTGCTCCTCGATCACCAGCGCCTGCTCCAGCAGCTGCGGGGACAGCGAGCCGTCAGCGGGGCGGCCGGGAACGGGGGCCGTCCCTGAGCGCCCCAACAGCTGGGGGGGAGCAAGCGGTGGGCCCAGCCCTGAGCGCCCCAACATCTGGGGGGGCCAGGTGTTGGTGGGCCCAGCCCTGAGCGCCCCAACATCTGGAGGGGGGTGAGCGATGGGCCCAGCCCTGAGCGCCCCAACAGCTGGGGGGGAGCGAGCGATGGGCCCAGCCCTGAGCGCCCCAACAGCTGGAGGGTCCAGGAGTTGATGGGCCCAACCCTGACCTTGTCAACATCTGGAGAGTCCCGGTGTTGGTGGGCCCAGCCCTGAGCTCCCCAACAGCTGGGGGGGATCGAGCGATGGGGGCCCAGCCCTGACCTCATCAACAACTGGAGGGTCCTGGTGTTGGTGGGCCCAGCCCTGAGCCTCATCAACAGCTGGGGGGGATCAGCGGTGGTGGGCACAACCCTGACCTCGTCAACATCTGGAGGGGCCAGGTGTTGGGTCCAGATTTGAGGAAACCCAACAGCTGGAGGGTCCTGGTGTTGGTGGGCCCAGCCCTGAGCTCCCCAACATCTGGAGGGTCCAGGTGTTGGTGGGCCCAACCCTGACCTTGTCAACATCTGGAGAGTCCCGGTGTTGGTGGGCCCAGCCCTGAGCTCCCCAACAGCTGGGGGGGATCGAGTGGTGGTGGGCCCAGCCCTGACCTCATCAACAGCTGGAGGGTCCAGGTGTTGGTGGGCCCAACCCTGACCTCATCAACAGCTGGAGGGTTCAGGTGTTGGGCCCAGATTTGAGGAAACCCAACAGCTGGAGGGTCCAGGTGTTGGTGGGTCCAGCCCTGATCTCATCAACATCTGGAGAGTCCGGGTGTTGGTGGGTCCAGCCCTGACCCCTTTAACATCTGGAGGGTCCAGGTGTCCAGACACCCACCTATGACCTCATCAACATCTGGAGGGTCCAGGTGTCCAGACACCCACCTATGACCTCATCAACATCTGGAGGGTGCAGGTGTTGGTGGGCCCAACCCAGACACCACCTAAAGCCCAGAGGGTCCAGCTGTTGGTGGGTCCAACCCTGACCTCATCAACATCTGGACAGCACAGATGTCCAGGTGTCCAACCCTGACCTCGCCCAACACCTGGAGCGCCCAGGTGTCCAACCCCAATGTCACCCATCCCCTGGAGCGCCCAGGTGTCCAACCCCAATGTCACCCATCCCCTGGAGCACCCAGGTGTCCAACCCTGACCTCACCCATCCCCTGGAGCACCCAGGTGTCCAACCCCGATGTCACCCATCCCCTGGAGCGCCCAGGTGTCCAACCCCGATGTCACCCAACACCTGGAGCACCCAGGTGTCCAACCCCGACGTCACCCAATGCCCGCAGCTCCCACCCAGGTGTCCGAGCACCCTTGGCCCCCCTCCCGCTCCTCCCAGCCCCTCGCGCGAGGCCACCCTCGTGCCACCCTCGTGCCACTCTGGCTGTCACCCCCGTGCCACCCGGTGCCACCCGGCGCCGCCTCGTCGGCTGACCTTGAAGCGGCGCGCCAGGAACTTGTTCTTCATCTCCAGGAAGTTGCCCTTGGAGGCCTCGCCCTTGAAGGGTTCGTTGATGACCCCGAAGGCGCCGTCGTTCTGGATGTCGGTCCAGCGCGCGTAGCCGTGGCTGCGCGCTAAGGATGCCACCTGTCACCGTGTCACCCTGTCACCGTGTCACCCTGTCACCATGGCACTGTCACCCTGTCACTGTGTCACCGTGTCACCCTGTCACTGCATCATTGCAACTCCCTGTCCCCAACGTCCCCCATGCACAGCACACGGAGCCGTGGCTGCGCGCTAAGGATGTCACCTGTCACCGTGTCACCGTGTCACCTGTCACCGTGTCACCCTGTCACCATGGCACTGTCACCCTGTCACTGTGTCACCGTGTCACCTGTCACTGTGTCACCATGGCACTGTCACTCTGTCACCACAGCACTGTCACCCTGTCACCGCATCATTGCAACTCCCTGTCCCCAACGTCCCTCATGCACAGCACACGGAGCACACGTGGCTGCGCGCTAAGGATGCCACCTGTCACCGTGTCACCTGTCACTGTGTCACCATGTCACCCTGTCACTGTGTCACCACGGCACTGTCACCCTGTCACCGTGTCATTGCAACTCCCTGTCCCCAACGTCCCCCATGCACAGCACACGGAGCCGTGGCTGCGCGCT
>NW_024037374.1:189415-218136 GCF_015832195.1 Motacilla alba alba
TGCTGTCCCCGATGTCCCCAACTGTCCCCGCTGTCACAAACACCCTGGATTCCTCTGACATCCCCCCGTGTCCCCGATGTCCCCGATGTCCCCCGATGTCCCCTGATGTCCCCTGATGTCCCCAGCCTACTCGGCGCACCTGGACTCGGAGCTGCCCCCCCAGAGCTTCCTGGGCCCCGAGTTCCCCCCGGCGCTGACCCCGACGTCCCCGCGGCGCTTCTCGCCCGGCCCCAAGGAGCTGCTGCCCGACGACGACGTCCCCAGGTCTGTCCCCAATGTCCCCAAGTGTCCCCAATGTCCCCAGGGGTCATTCATAGTCCTCGAAGGTCCCCAGGGGTCACTCAGGGTGTCCCCAAGGCCCTTCTCGCCCGGCCCCAAGGAGCTGCTGCCCGACGACGACGTCCCCAGGTCTGTCCCCGGTGTCCCCAAGTGTCCCCAATGTCCCCAAGGGCTCTGGAATGTCCCCAGGAGTCATTCAGGGTCCCCAAGGGTCACTCAGGGTGTCCCCAAGGCCCTTCTCGCCCGGCCCCAAGGAGCTGCTGCCCGACGACGACGTCCCCAGGTCTGTCCCCGGTGTCCCCAAGTGTCCCCAATGTCCCCAAGGGCTCTGGAATGTCCCCAGGAGTCATTCAGGGTCCCCAAGGGTCACTCAGGGTGTCCCCAAGGCCCTTCTCGCCCGGCCCCAAGGAGCTGCTGCCCGACGACGACGTCCCCAGGTCTGTCCCCGGTGTCCCCAAGTGTCCCCAATGTCCCCAAGGGCTCTGGAATGTCCCCAGGAGTCATTCAGGGTCCCCAAGGGTCACTCAGGGTGTCCCCAAGGCCCTTCTCGCCCGGCCCCAAGGAGCTGCTGCCCGACGACGACGTCCCCAGGTCTGTCCCCGGTGTCCCCAAGTGTCCCCAATGTCCCCAGGGGTCATTCATAGTCCTCGAAGGTCCCCAGGGGTCATTCAGGGTGTCCCCAAGGCCCTTCTCGCCCGGCCCCAAGGAGCTGCTGCCCGACGACGACGTCCCCAGGTCTGTCCCCGATGTCCCCCAAGTGTCCCCAATGTCCCCAGGGGTCATTCATAGTCCTCGAAGGTCCCCAGGGGTCACTCAGGGTGTCCCCAAGGCCCTTCTCACCCGGCCCCAAGGAGCTGCTGCCCGATGACAACGTCCCCAGGGCTGTCCCCGATGTCCCCAAGTGTCCCCAAGTGTCCCCAGGGGGTCATTCATAGTCCTCAAAGGTCCCCAAGGGTCACTCAGGGGTCACTCAGGGTCCCCAGGGGTCACTCAGGGTGTCCCCAAGGCCCTTCTCGCCCGGCCCCAAGGAGCTGCTGCCCCACGGTGATGTCCCCAAGGCTGTCCCCAGTGTCCCCAAACTGGTCCCACCCCAACCAGGGGCTCCCCAGGGTGAACAATGTCAGCCTGGAGGATGTCATGCATGATGTCCCCAAATGTCCCCAATGTCCCCGATGCCTCCACTTTCCCCAGTCTCCCAGTGATGTCCCCAAATGTCCCCAATGTCCCCAATGTCTCCAACATCCCCAATATCCCTGCAATGTCCCCACTGTCCCCAAATGTCCCTAGTGTCCCCAATCCCCCAATATCCCTGCAATGTCCCCAAATGTCCCCAACGTCCCCAATGTCCCCAACATCCCCAATATCCCTCCAATGTCCCCAATGTCCCCAACATCCCCAATATCCCTGCAATGTCCCCAATGTCCCCAAATGTCCCCAATATCCCTGCAATGTCCCCACTGTCCCCAAATGTCCCTAGTGTCTCCAACGTCCCCAATATCCCTGCAATGTCCCCAAATGTCCCCAATGTCCCCAATATGCCTGCAATGTCCCCAACGTCCCCAACGTCCCCAATGTCCCCAACGTCCCCAATATCCCTGCAATGTCCCCACTGTCCCCAAATGTCCCTAGTGTCCCCAATCCCCCAATATCCCTGCAATGTCCCCAAATGTCCCCAACGTCCCCAATGTCCCCAACATCCCCAATATCCCTCCAATGTCCCCAATGTCCCCAACATCCACAATATCCCTGCAATGTCCCCACTGTCCCCAAATGTCCCTAGTGTCTCCAACGTCCCCAATATCCCTGCAATGTCCCCAAATGTCCCCAACGTCCCCAATGTCCCCAACATCCCCAATATCCCTCCAATGTCCCCAATGTCCCCAACATCCACAATATCCCTGCAATGTCCCCACTGTCCCCAAATGTCCCTAGTGTCTCCAACGTCCCCAATATCCCTGCAATGTCCCCAAATGTCCCCAATGTCCCCAATATGCCTGCAATGTCCCCAACGTCCCCAACGTCCCCAATGTCCCCAACGTCCCCAATATCCCTGCAATGTCCCCAATGTCCCCAAATGTCCCCAATGTCCCCAATGTCCCCAGGGAGCCGCGGCGCATCGTGATCCCGCGCGGCTCCACCGGGCTGGGCTTCAACATCGTGGGGGGCGAGGACGGCGAGGGGATCTTCATCTCCTTCATCCTCGCGGGCGGCCCGGCCGACCTCAGCGGGGAGCTGCGCAAGGGCGACCAGATCCTCTCGGTGGGTGGCCCTGGGGACACCGGGGACGCCCTTGGGGACACCTGGGGACACCGGCGGGGGAGGAGGAACGGGGCAGTTTGGGCGTTTTTGGGTCTTTTTGGGATTTTTTTGGGATTTTTGGGGGTTTTTTGGTTGCTACCATCATCATCCTCACCATGGGAAGAGGTCCCAGGCCACCCTCAGAGTGTCCCTGGGGTGTCACCTCCCCTTGGTGGCACTTGGGGACACCTGGGGACAGCGGCGGGGGAGGAGGAACGGGGCGGATTGGGCGTTTTTTGGGTTTCTTTTGGGTTTTTGGTCGCCACCATCATCATCCTCACTATGAGAAGGGGTCCCCAGGTGTCCTCAAGGTGCCCAGGTTGTCCCCAGGGTGTCACAACCCCCTGGTGACACCCTTGGGGACACCTGGGGACAGCGGCGGGGGAGGAGGAACGGGGCGGATTGGGCGTTTTTTGGGGGTTTTTGAGGTTTTTTGGGGGGTTTTTTGTCACCACCATCATCATCCTCACCATGGGAAGGAGTCTCAGATCATCCCTGGTGTCCCCAGATGTCCCCAAATGTCCCTAAAGTCCCTTTTTCCCCCAATTTTCCCCCTTTTTTCTTAATTTTTCCTCTTTTCCCCTCTTTTTTCCCCCTTTTCCCCCAATTCACCTGTACCAAACTTGTCCCCAAGTGTCCCTAAGTGCCACCACCTCTCCCAGGTGTCTTCCCCATGTCCCCAAGTGTCCCTAAATGTCCCCAAATGTCCCTTTTTTCCCAATTTCCCCTTATTTTTCTCAATTTTCCCCCTGTTTTCCCCCTTTCCCCCGCGCCACCTTTGTCCCCGAGTGCCACCGCCGCGTGTCCCCAGCTGTCCCGGGTGTCCCCAAGTGTCCCTAAATGTCCCCAGATGTCCTTTTCCCCCATTTCCCCCCATTTTCCCCCCAATTTTTCCCATTTTTTCCCATTTTTCCCAATTTTTCCCCATTTTCCCCCCTTTCCCCCGCGCCACCCTTGTCCCCGAGTGCCACCGCCGCGCGTCCCCAGCTGTCCCCGCGTGTCCCCGCAGGTGAACGGGGTGGATCTGCGCGGGGCCACCCACGAGCAGGCGGCGCTGGCCCTGAAGAACGCCGGCCAGTCGGTGACCATCGTGGCCCAGTACCGGCCCGAAGGTGACAGCAATGTCCCCAAATGTCCCCAAGGGTCCCCAGGTGTCCCCCAAATCCCTGCCAGTGTCCCCAGCCCACTGGGAGTGTCCCCAGGGTGTCCCCAAGCCATCCCCAGTGACCATTGTGGCCCAGTACCGGCCCGAAGGTGACAGCGATGTCCCCAAATGTCCCCAAGGGTCCCCAAGGGTCCCCAGGTGTCCCCCAAATCCCTGCAAGTGTCCCCAGCCCACTGGGAGTGTCCCCAAGGGTGGCCCCAGTGACCATCGTGGCCCAGTACCGGCCCGAAGGTGACACCGCTGTCCCCAAATGTCCCCAAGGGTCACCAAGGGTCCCCAACCCCCTGGGAGTGTCCCCAAGGGTGTCCCCAAGGGTCCCTAGGATGTCCCCAGTGGCCATCGTGGCTCAGTACCAGCCTGAAGGTGGCACTGGGAATGTCCCCAAATGTCCCAAATCCCCGCCCAAAATGCCCAAAATATCCCAAACGCCCCAAAATTCCTGATTTTCCCAAAACCCCCGGAATTCACCCCAAAATCCCCCATTGCCAAGTACGGGCGCTTCGAGGCCAAGATCCCCCAAAAACCCAAAAAAACCCTGAAAATCCCCAAATTCCCCCAAATCCCCTCAATGTCTGGGATACCCCAAAGATCCCAAAATTCCCGAAATTCCCGATTTTCCCAAAACCCCCGGAATTCACCCCAAAATCCCCCACTGCAGAGTATGGGCGCTTCGAGGCCAAAATACCCCAAAAACCCCAAAATATCCCAAAAATCCCAAACTCCCCCAAATCCCCCAAACCCCTCCTTGATCCCAATGATCCTGAAATTCCCGATTTTCCCAAAATCCCCGGAATTCACCCCAAACCCCCCTGCAGAGTACGGGCGCTTCGAGGCCAAAATACCCCAAAACCCCTAAAATTCCCCCAAAATCCCAAAAATCCCTCAAACCCCCAAATTCCCCCAAATCCCCTCAATGTCCTGGATACCCCAAAGATCCCAAAATTCCCGAAATTCCCGATTTTCCCAAAATCCCTGGAATTCCCCCCAAACCCCACAGAGTACGGGCGCTTCGAGGCCAAGATCCACGACCTGCGGGAGCAGCTCCTGAGCAGCAGCCTCGGCTCCGGCAGCGCCTCCCTGCGCAGCGACCCCAAGCGCGGCTTCTACGTCCGGTGGGGACACCTGGGGACATTTGGGGACATCGGGGACATTTGGGGTTTTTGGGATTTTTTGGGATTTTTTGGGATTTTTTTTTGCGATTTTTTGGGGATTTTTTAGTGAATTTTTGTGGTTTTCTGTGATTTTTGGAGGGGTTTTTCAGATTTGGGATCTTGGGGACATCTGGGGGACACCTGGGGACACCTGGGGACATTTGGGGACATCGGGGACATTTGGGGGATTTGTGTTTTTTGGGATTTTTTTGGGTTTTTTGGTGATTTTTTGTGGTTTTTTGTGATTTTTGGAGGGCATTTGGAGGGGTTTTTCAGATTTGGGATCTTGGGGACATTTGGGGACACCTGGAGACACCTGGGGACATCGGGGACATTTGGGGACATCGGGGACATCCGAGGGATTTGGGGGATTTGGGGTTTTTTGGGATTTTTTGAGGAATTTTTGGCCGTTCTTGGAGGCGTTTTTGAGATTTGGGAGGTTTGAGAGGTCTTGGGGACATTTGGGGACACTGCGAGCACTGGGCTCTACTGGGACGAACTGGGTTTTACTGGTTTATATTGGGATGAACTGGGATGACCCCGGAGAGGTGACAAGGGTGACAATGCCACTACAGGGTGTGACAAGGCCAAGGACGTGAGGAGGAACGGGGACACTGCGAGCACTGGGCTGTACTGGGATGAACTGGGATGAACTGGTTCATACTGGGACAAACTGGGATGAGCTGGGGGACACTGAGGGTGACCCCGGGGAGGTGACAGAGGTGACAGAAGTGACAATGCCACCGCAGGGCCCTCTGACTACGACAAGGCCAAGGACATGGGGAGGGAATGGGGACACCAGGAGCTCTGGGCTGTACTGGGATGAACTGGGACGAACTGGGATGAGCCGGGGGACACTGAGGGTGACCCTGGGGAGCCCGGGGAGGTGACAAAGGTGACAAAGGTGACAGAGGTGACGATGGCCCTGCAGGGCCCTGTTTGACTACGACAAGGCCAAGGACGTGAGGGGGAATGAGGACATTAAAGGACACCAGGAGCTCTGGGCTGAACTGGGATGAGCTGGGATGAGCCGGGGGGCACTGAGGGTGACCCCGGGGAGGTGACAGAGGTGACAGAGGTGACAATGGCCCCGCAGGGCCCTGTTTGACTACGACAAGGCCAAGGACGTGAGGGGGAATGAGGACATTAAAGGACACCAGGAGCTCTGGGCTGTACTGGGATGAACTGGGATGAACTGGGATGAACTGGGATGAACTGGGATGAGCCGGGGGGCACTGAGGGTGACCCCGGGGAGGTGACAAAGGTGACAGAGGTGACGATGGCCCCGCAGGGCGCTGTTTGACTACGACAAGGCCAAGGACGTGAGGGGGAATGAGGACATTAAAGGACACCAGGAGCTCTGGGCTGTACTGGGATGTACTGGGATGAACTGGGATGAACTGGGATGAGCCGGGGGGCACTGAGGGTGACCCCGGGGAGGTGACAAAGGTGACAGAGGTGACGATGGCCCCGCAGGGCGCTGTTTGACTACGACAAGGCCAAGGACGTGGGGAGGGAATGGGTACACCAGGAGCTCTGGGCTGTACTGGGATGAACTGGTTCATACTGGGATGAGCTGGGGGGCACTGAGGGTGACCCCGGGGAGGTGACAGAGGTGACAGAGGTGACGATGGCCCCGCAGGGCGCTGTTTGACTACGACAAGGCCAAGGACGTGGGGTTCCTGAGCCAGGCGCTCAGCTTCCGCTTCGGGGACGTGCTGCACGTGCTCGACGCCTCCGACGAGGAGTGGTGGCAGGCGCGGCTGGTGCTGCCCCCCCAGCAGCCCCCCGACATCGGCTTCGTGCCCAGCAAGCGCCGGTGAGCCGCCGGGGGCCGCTGGGTTGTACTGGGAGCTGCTGGTTTGTACTGGTTTATACTGGGAGCCACTGGTTTGTACTGGGAGTCACTGGGAGCGAGTTTTGTTGTGCTACAATGGGTTCTAATGGCACTGGGAGGGACTGGGAGGGACTGGGAGGGGGTTTAGGAGCACTGGGAGGGGACTGGGACTCACTGGAATGGGCCTGGAGGCACTGGGAGCCACTGGTTTATACTGGGAGTCACTGGGAGTGAGTTTTGTTGAGTTGCAATGGGTTCAAATGGCACTGGGAGGGACTGGGAGGGACTGGGAGGGGGTTTGAGGGGACTGGGACTCACTGGAATGGGCCTGGAGGCACTGGTTTGTACTGGGTTATACTGGGAGCCACTGGGAGTGAGTTTTGTTGAGTTGCAATGGGTTCAAATGGCACTGGGAGGCACTGGGAGGCACTGGGAGGGACTGGGAGGGACTGGGAGGGGGTTTGAGGGGACTGGGACTCACTGGAATGGGCCTGGAGGCACTGGTTTGTACTGGGTTATACTGGGAGTCACTGGTTTATACTGGGAGTCACTGGGAGCGAGTTTTGTTGTGTTACAATGGGTTCAAATGGCACTGGGAGGGACTGGGAGGGACTGGGAGGGACTTTAGGAGCACTGGGAGGGAACTGGGACTCACTGGAATGGATCTGGAGTCACTGGGAGTCACTGGTTTGTACTGGGTTATACTGGGAGTCACTGGTTTGTACTGGGAGTCACTGGGAGCGAGTTTTGTTGTGCTACAATGGGTTCTAATGGCACTGGGAGGGACTGGGAGGCACTGGGAGGGACTGGGAGGCACTGGGAGGCAGTTTAGGAGCACTGGGAGGGACTGGGACTCACTGGAATGGACCTGGAGCCACTGGTTTGTACTGGTTTATACTGGGAGTCACTGGGAGTGGATTTGGAGCGGTTCCAATGGGTTCAATGGGGTTTAATGGTACTGGGAGCCACTGGGAGGGACTGGGAAGGACTGGGAGGGAACTGGGACTCACTGGAATGGATCTGGAGTCACTGGGAGTCACTGGTTTGTACTGGTTTATACTGGGAGCAAGTCTGGGGGCACTGGGAGCCAAAATCAGGGAGTTCCAATGGGGTTTAATGGGACTGGGAGCCACTGGGAGGCACTGGGAGGCACTGGGAGGGACTTTAGGAGCACTGGGAATCACTGGTTTGTACTGGGAGTCACTGGGAGTTACTGGTTTGTACTGGTTTATACTGGGAGTGGATTCGGAGCGGTTCCAGTGGGGTTCAATGGCACTGGGAGTTACTGGGAGTTACTGGGAGGGAATTCAGGAGCACTGGTTTATACTGGGAATCCCTGGAGCCTTACTGGTTTAACTGGGATTAACTGGGAGCCACTGGGAAGGAACTGGAGCCTTACTGGTGGCTACTGGGAGGGGACCGGTCTGAACTGGTCCAAACTGGTCCTTACTGGTCCAAACTGGTCCAAACTGGTCCAAACTGGTCCGTACTGGTTGCAGGGTGGAGCGCCGGGAGTGGACGCGGCTCAAGGCCAAAGATCGGGGGCCAGGGGCTCAAGGTGAGGCCCAAAAATCCCCCCAAAAATTCCCAAAACTCCCCCCAAAATTCCCCCCCAAAAATTTCCAAAATTCCTCCAAAAAACTCCCCCAAAATTTCCTGAAAATTCTTCTAAGAACTCCCCCCAAAAAAACCCAAAATGTCCCCTCAAAAAATCCCAAATCCCTTCAAAACCCGTCCAAAAATCCCAAAATTTCCCCCCAAATCCCCCCAGTCTCTCCCAAAAATCCCCCCCAAAAAATCACCCGAAAATGCCCCAAAATCCCAAAAATCCCCCCAAAAATCCCCGAAAATCTCCAGAAGTCCCCAAAAATCCCCAAACCCCCCCAAAACCCCGGCTTTCCCGCAGGCCGCGAGGACGCCGTGCTGAGCTACGAGACGGTGACGCAGATGGAAGGTGAATTTTGGGCCGAAATCCCGGAATTTGGGATTTCCCCTCTTGGGGGGGGGGTTCAGGACCCCTGAAAGTTTTGGGAATTTGGGGAATTTTTGGGAATTTTTTGGGAATTTTGGGGTTTTTCCCCTCCCCAGTTCACTACGCGCGGCCGATCATCATCCTGGGCCCCACCAAGGATCGCGTCAACGACGACCTCCTGTCCGAGTTCCCCGAGAAATTCGGCTCCTGCGTGCCCCGTGAGTCACCTGGCACACCTGGGCACACCTGGGCGCACCTGGGCACACCTGGGCTCAGCTGGGCACACCTGAGATACACCTGGGCACACCTGGGCTCACCTGGGCACACCTGAAATACACCTGGGGGCACCTGGGGGCATCAGGAACACACCTGGGCACACCTGAGACACATCTGAGACACACCTGGGCACACCTGGGTACACCTGGGGGCATCAGGAACACACCTGGGCACACCTGAGACACATCTGAGACACACCTGGGCACACCTGGGTACACCTGGGGGCATCAGGAACACACCTGGGCACACCTGGGGGCACCTGAGATACACCTGGGCACACCTGGGCCCCATTTATCCCACATTAACCCCACATTTCAGGGGTGTTACCTGTCCCAGGTGTGTCCCAGGTGTGTCTCACCTGTGTCACCTGCAGACACGATGTGGCCCAAGCGCGAGTACGAGGTCGACGGGCGCGATTATCACACCTGGGCACACCTGGGCCCCAATTATCCCACATTTCACACCCGTTACCTGTCCCAGGCGTGTCTCACCTGTCCCAGGTGTGTCTCACCTGTTTCACTCACAGACACGACGCGGCCCAAGCGCGAGTACGAGGTCGACAGGCGCGATTGTCACACCTGGGACACACCCAGCTCACATTTCACACCCATTTCACACCCCTTACCTGTCCCAGGTGTGTCCCAGGTGTGTCTCACCTGTCTCAGGTGTGTCACCTGCAGACACGATGCGGCCCAAGCGCGAGTACGAGGTCAATGGCCGCGATTACCACACCTGGGCACACCTGGGCCCCATTTATCCCACGTTAACCCCACATTTCACACCCGTTACCTGTCCCAGGTGTGTCTCACCTGTGTCACCTGTGTCACCTGCAGACACGACGTGGCCCAAGCGCGAGTACGAGGTCGACGGGCGCGATTGTCACACCTGGGACACACCCAGCTCACATTTCACACCCATTTCACACCCCTTACCTGTCCCAGGCGTGTCCCAGGTGTGTCTCACCTGTGTCACCTGTGTCACCTGCAGACACGACGCGGCCCAAGCGCGAGTACGAGGTGGACGGGCGCGATTACCACTTCGTGGCCTCGCGGGAGCGGATGGAGAAGGACATCCAGGGACACAAGTTCATCGAGGCAGGGCAGTACAACAGCCACCTGTACGGCACCAGCGTGCAGTCCGTGCGCGAGGTGGCTGAACAGGTAAATGCACCTGGGATACACCTGGATACACCTGGGATACACCTGAGATACACCTGAGATACACCTTGGATACACCTGGGCACACCTGGGATACACCTGGACACACCTGGGATACACCTGAGATACACCTGGGCACACCTGGGGCGGGGCAGTACAACAGCCACCTGTACGGCACCAGCGTGCAGTCCACGCGCGAGGTGGCTGAACAGGTAAACACACCTGGGATACACCTGGGCACACCTGGGATACACCTGGGATACACCTGAGATACACCTGGGCACACCTGGGGCGGGGCAGTACAACAGCCACCTGTACGGCACCAGCGTGCAGTCCACGCGCGAGGTGGCTGAACAGGTAAACGCACCTGGGATACACCTGGGCACACCTGGGATACACCTGGGCATAGCTGGGATACACCTGAACACACCTGGGCACACCTGGGATACACCTGGGCACACCTGGATACACCTGGGCACACCTGGGCACACCTGGATACACCTGGGCACACCTGGGATACACCTGGGATACACCTGGGCACACCTGGGACACACCTGAGCTCACCTGTCCTACACCTGCAGGGCAAGCACTGCTTCCTGGATGTGTCTGGGGACACCTGGGTATGGTCTGGGCTTACCTGTGCCTCACGTGGTCACACTTGGGACATACCTGGTCACACCTGTGCCTCACCTGGGACACACCTGAGCTCACCTGCTCACACCTGCAGCTCACCTGGGCACACCTGAGCTCACCTGCTCACACCTGCAGCTCACCTGGGCACACCTGGGACACAGCTGAGCTCACCTGCTCACACCTGCAGCTCACCTGAGCACACCTGAGCTCACCTGCTCACACCTGTGCCTCACCTGCTCACACCTGAGCTCATCTGCTCACACCTGGGGCACACCTGGGCACACCTGTGCCTCACCTGGGCACACCTGGGCACAGCTGGGCTCACCTGTCCCACCCGCAGGGCAAGCACTGCATCCTGGACGTGTCGGCCAACGCCGTGCGGCGGCTCCAGGCGGCGCAGCTGCACCCGATCGCCATCTTCATCCGGCCCAAATCCCTGCAGAACGTGCTGTGAGTCACCTGGCACACCTGGGCACACCTGGGCACACACCTGGGCATAGCTGGCACACCTGGGCACACCTGGGCAGTGATTCTGGGGGGATTTTGGGAGGTTTTGGGGCTCAGCTGCACCCGATCGCCATCTTCATCCGGCCCAAATCCCTGCAGAACGTGCTGTGAGTCACCTGGGCACACCTGGGCACACACCTGGGCACACCTGGGCACACCTGGGCAGTGATTCTGGGGGGATTTTGGGAGGTTTTGGGGCTCAGCTGCACCCGATCGCCATCTTCATCCGGCCCAAATCCCTGCAGAACGTGCTGTGAGTCACCTGGCACACCTGGGCACACCTGGGCATACACCTGGGATGTATCCGGGCACACCTGGTCACACCTGGGCAGCCATTCTGGCTGGAATTTGAGGATTTTGCTGTGGTTTGGGCACAGAGAGGGAGAAACTGAGGCAGGAGGGGGCGTGGCCATTTATGTCAAGATGCTAATTTGCATAATGGGTGGGGCTGCAAGCCGAATGGGTGTGGGGATGTGATTGACAGGCAAGAAGTGGGTGTGGTTTTGTGGATGGGCGTGGCCTCGTGAATGAAGCTGTGCTATGGGCGGGGCTTGTGAGGGGTTGTGGGCGTGTCCTGGCAATCCCAGGTGTGCTGGGCGTGGCCGATGGGTGTGGCCAGGGATTTATGAGAAGGTCCCTGGATTTTTTGGCATGTCTCAGGTGGGGTGGGCGTGGCCAGGTGAGGTGGGCGTGTCCCGATCTGGCCCCGCCCACCTCAGGGAGATCTCCAAGCGCGTGAGCGAGGAGCAGGCGCGGAAAGCGTTCGACAGAGCCACCAAACTGGAGCAGGAGTTCACCGAGTGCTTCTCAGGTGAGACACACCTGGACACCTGGGGACACCTGGGCACAGCTGGGCACAGCTGGGGACAGCTGGGACACACTTGGGATACACCTGGGGACAGCTGGGGCACACCTGGGGGCACCTGGGGCACACCTGGGACACACCTGGGGCACACCTGGACACACCTGGGCACACCTGAGAACACACCTGGGCACAGCTGGGACACACCTGGGGACACCTGGGACACACCTGGGCACACCTGGGGGCACCTGGGCACACCTGGGCACAGCTGGGAGCATCCGAAATCCACCTCAAAGACCCCCAAAATTCACCAAACCCTTCCAAAATTCCCCAAAATCCCCTAAAATCCCTTTTTTTCCACCTTTAAAGATCTCTACCCAGCCCAAAACCCCCCCAAAATCCCCAAATTTCCCCTTTTTCTTCTACCTGTAAAAGGTCTCTACCCACCTCAAAAATCCCTTTTTTTTTTACGCTCCAGAGGTCTATACTCACCCCAAACCCAACCAAAACCGCCCTAAAAGTCCCCGAAATTCCCCTAAAATCCCTCTTTTTCCTCCTCCACAGATCTCTACCCACCCCAAACCCCCAAAAATCCCCGAAATTCCCCTAAAATCCCCTTTTTTCCACCCGTAAAGGTCTCTACCCACCTCAAATCTCCCCAAACCCCGCATAAATCCCCTTTTTTTTACCCTCCAAAGGTCTCTACCCACCCCAAACCTCCCTAAACCCTCCAAAATCCCCGAAATCCCCCTAAAATCCCTTTTTTTTCCACCCGTAAAGGTCTCTACCCGCCCCAAACCCCCCTAAACCCCCCCAAAATCCCCCTAAAATCCCTTTTTTTTTTCCCTCCAGGGATTCCTATCCTCCCCAAACCCCCCCAAAATCCCCGAAATCCCCCCAAAATCCCTTTTTTTTTGTGTTTCCCGCTCCGCAGCCATGGTGGAAGGCGACAGCTTCGAGGAGATTTACCACAAAGTCAAACGAGTCATCGAGGACCTCTCAGGACCTTTCATCTGGGTCCCCGCCCGCGAGCGGCTCTAGGGCCGGGGGGGAACCCCCCCAGGACCCCCCAAAATCCACAGGAAACGCCCCCCGAAAACCCGCGGGGTTCCCTTCGAGCCCCGCCAGGACCTGCTGGGAATTCCCGGAGCGCTGGGGGAGGGGTTGTTGGTTTTTGGGGTTTTTTTGGGGTTTTTTTTGGGGCCCTCTCTCCGGTGGTTTTTGGGGGGAAACGCCCCCGAATTTGGACTCTTTTTTTGTACATATTTAAGCTCTATATTTGTAACGCCCCGGGGGGGGCCCCGGATCGGCCCCTCCCGGCCCCGAAAATTTGGGGAGGGGGGGAGGGGGGCTTGGGGAGGGTGGGGGAAGGGTTTGGGGTTCAACCCCCCCCCCCCCGGGCCCCTCCCCCCTCCCCCTCCCTCGGCGTGGGGGAAAAAAGGGAAGGGGGGGGAGGGGAGATGAGAGTATTTTGCATAGAAATTATGGAATTGTGGGAATAAAGCGATGGAGACGCCGGAGGTTCGGGATTGGGGGGGGGCTGGGAGGGGATTTTGGGGAGGGGGGAACACCTCGGAGTCTAAATTTTGGGGGATTTTTTAGGGAGATTTTGGGATTGGAAGAGGTCGTTGTGGGGTTAAATGGAGAGTTTGGGGGCTCAGGGGGATTTGGGGGGTTCCCGGGTGGCATTTGGGGGGTCCTGAAGGGATCACGGAGGCCGGGGACCCCCCCGGAGTTGGAATTTGGGGAGATTTTGGGGTCGGAAAGAGGCGTGGGAACGGCCAGGGGAACGATAGCCAATCAGAAGCGAGAGCGCTCGATGGAGGCGTGGCCAAGGCGGTTCGCGAATGGCGGGTGGAATTTGTGAATGAAGGGCGGAGTTTCCGAGTGGAGGGCGGGGTCTATAAATGGCGGGCGGGGTTTATGAATGGCGGGCGGAGTTTTCCCACCCTGTCCCCACCTCAGCACCCCCCCGCCCTAATTACCGTTAATTACCGTCTGTAATTAATTTAATAACGACCAAAAAAGGGAGGGGAGACCCCCTGGAATGGGGGGACCCCAAATTTATTTGAGGGGGGAGGGAGGGGCGCTCTGGCCACGCCCATTTCCCATCTTGGGGGGGGCAGCCCCTCCCCCACCTTGGTCCGAGGGGTTTTTTGGGGGTCCCGGGGGGGAATTTTGGGGTCCCGGAGGTTTTGGGGGATCCTGGGAAGGTTTTTGGGGGTCCCATAAAAATTTGGGCTCATCCCAGGTGAGATTTTGAGGGTCCCAGAGCACAGGAACCACCCCGCAATCCTCTTTTCATCCTAAAAAAATCTCCATTTTGGGGTGATTTGGGGCTCCCCGAAAGATTTTGGGGTCCCGGGTGAATTTTTTGGGGTCCCAGGAAGGTTTTGGGGTTCCCACAAAATTTTTGCTGTGATTCCAGGTGAGATTTTGGGGCTCCCAGATCATGGGAAGCACCCTGAAATCCTTTTTAAAGCCCAAAAAAAATCCCAGTTTTGGGGGGATTTTGGGGTTTTTTTGGGGTGCTGGGGATTTTGGGGTCACTCCTTTTTGGGGCGGGGGTCCCGGGTGCCCCCCAAAAGCAGCACCTGGGCCAGCAGGACCCCGTTGCAGGTGGCCGAGGCCGCGAAGGTCGAGGCCAAAAGGAGATCCCCGGTTTCCTGCAGGGGAAATTTGGGGGAAATTTGGGGAATTTTGGAGCTCTGAGGGAAATTTGGGGAGTCCTGGACAGGGATTTGGGGGATTTGAGGGGCTTGTAGGAGGAATCTGGGAGTTTAAAAAAGGATTTTGGGGGGAATTTCAAGATTTTGAGGGGAAATTTGGGGATTTTAGGGAGAATTTTGGGGTCCCGAGGGAATTTTTCTCGATTTAGGGGGAATTTTGGGGGTTTTAAATGGAGCTGAGGAGGGATTTGAGGAGAAATTTGGGATTTTGGTGGATCCTGGGGGGGTTTAAGGGGTCCTGAGGGCATTGGGGCATTTTTTAGGGGGAGTTTTGTGGGAAATTTGGGGGATTTGGGGGGTCCTGGAAGGGTTTGGTGGATCCTGACATCATTTAAAGGGAATTTTGGGGGGATTTGGGGGGTTTAAGGGGAAATTTGGGGGGGTTTTAAAGGGACTTCAGAGAGAACTTGGGAATTTTTAGTTTTGGGGGAATTTTGGGGGGTCCTGGGAAAACTTTGTGGAGGTTTGGAGATCTGGGATTTTTTGGGGGGGTGGGGATTTTTGAGATTTTGGGTTTTTTTGAGGAAGGGTCTCCCCGTGAGGGGGGTGAATTTGGGGGATCCTGAATGAATTTGGGGTGAGTTTGAGGGGGAATTTGGGGGTTCTGGGGGGTTTCAGGATCCAGGATTTTTTTGGGGTGAGGGGATTTTTGGAATTTTGGGGTTTTTTGAGGAAGGGTCTCCCCGTGAGTGGGGTGAATTTGGGGGGTCCTGAGTGAATTTGGGGTGAACTTGAGGGGGAATTTGGGGGTTTTTGGGGTTCTGGGGGGTTTTAGGATCCAGGATTTTTTGGGATGGGGGATTTTTGGGGTTTGGGGTTTTTTGGGGAGGGGTCTCACCGTCAGGGAGGTGAAGATTCGGGCCAGGGCCCCCCCAAAAAGGAGCCCCGTGGAGACCCCCGAGAGCTGCCCCGTGTGGCCCTGCCGGGCGTTGGTGACGATCTGGAGCAGCTGGAGGGGGGGGGGGGGGAAATTTTGGGGGATTTTTGGGGGGGTTCCCAAAAATTTGGGAGCCCCAAAATCTTCCCTGACCCATCAGGGAGGGCGAAAGTTCCCAAAGAATGGGGGAAAAGGCAGAAATGGACCCAAAATAATCCTGAAATCCCAGGGGAATTCAGTGGGGTTTGGCTAAAAGTCATCCAAATAAACCACCCCAAAATCCTCCCAAACCCACCCAGGACCCTCAAAATCCTCCCAAGACCCTCCAGGTTTCACTCAGGACCCCCCAAAACTCCCCCGGACCACAAATAGCACCCCAAAATCCCTTTAGAATCCCCCTAAATCCCATTTAAACACCCCCAAACCTCTCCATGACCCCCCAAAACCCCCCCAGTACCTCCCCAGGAGCTCCCAGAATCCCCCCAGGACCCCCCAGTTTTTCCCTAAACTCCTTTTAACTCCTCCAGGATCCCCAAAATCCCCCCGAATCCTCCCCAAACCGCCCAAAAAACCTCCCCAAAATCTTTTTCAACCTCCCCAAACCACTCCAGGAACCCCCATATTTTCCCCAAAATCTGCCAAATCCTCCCCAAACCACCCTAAAATCTCCCCAAACCCCCCCAGGACCCCCCAAATCCCCCCCCAAAGCCCCCACCCTGCTGAGGATGATGATGGGCAGGTTCAGGGCCTGCAGGGCAGTGACGAAGCTCAGCGGGGTCAGCGGAGACACCAAAAGTCCCAAAAACGCCCCAAAAACGGCCACCAGCGCCAGCCCTGGGGGGGAGGGGACACAAAGGGGGTCGGGGGGTGCCAAAAAAAACCCCAAAATCCCCCAAATCCCCCCCAAAACCCGGCACAAACCTCGGCCCGTGCGGCCCCCGAAGTGCAGGATGAGGAAGAGGAGGGTGAGGGTCTGCAGGAGGAGGAAGAGCGACTCCCCCCAAGCGCTGCCGGAATTTGGGGGGGGTCAGGGAGGGGTCGGGACCCCCCAAAAATGGGGTTGGGAGGTCCCGACACCCCCCCAGGAGGTCAAAAATGGGGAAAAATCCCCGTGAGAAATGAAGGGGAAATGGCCCAAACCCCCCTGAAACTTCCAAAAATCCCCTTCAGATCCCCCAAAGCTTCCCCAATCTACTCCAAATACCCCCAAATCCCTCCAGGACCCCCCAAAACTCCCCCAAATCCCCTCCAGACCTTCCCAGACTCCCCAAATACATTGGAAATCCCCCTAAAATCCTCCTGAAGCCCCCCCAAAATCCCTGCCATACCCCCAAAAACTTCCCAAAATCCCTCCCAGAACCCCAAACCCCCCAAAACCACCCCAAATCCTCCCCAAATCCCCTGAAATGCCCAAAATCCACACCAAACCCCACTTTACACCCCCCCAAACTTCCCCAAACCCCCTACAATCCCTCCCAGATACCCCAAAACCTCCCTAAATCCCCCCAAAACGCCCTCCAGATTCCCCTTAACCGCCCCAAATACCCCCCCAAATCCTGATGATCCACCCCAAACCCCCATTTTACCCCCCCAAATCCTTCCCAAACGTCCCAGAACCCTCCAAAACCCCTCCAAATGTCCCAGAAATCCCCAAAATCCCCGAAGTCCCCCCAAACCTGAAGGGGAAGCTCCTGGCGCAGCCGTAGCCCACCGACCCCCCCCAGGGCCAGCAGCTCCAGCAGCACCGAGGGGAGGCTGAGCCCCCCGCCACTGCGGGACCCCCAAACCTTCAGCAGCTGGGGAACCTTCACTGGGGGAGAAATGGGGTAAAATTTAAAAAAAAAACCAAAAATCCACTCCAAAATACCCCAAATTATGAAAAACCCGCCTAAAATTACCCCAAAATGGCCCCCCAGGGACCCCCAAAACCTTCAGCAGCTGGGGAACCTTCACTGGGGGGAGAAATGGGGTCAAAATCTAAAAAAAAAAACCCACCCCAAAATCTCTCAGAAATACCCCAAAATTACTTCTAAAACACCCTTATGGGCCCTTAAACCTTCAGGAGCTGCAGGACTTTTATTGGAGGGCAGAAATGGGTCAGGGATCCCCAAAAAACCACCCCAAATTTCCCCAGATTACCTCTAAAATAACCTGGGACCCCAAAATCCCCCAAATACTCCCTGGATCCCCCAAAATCCCCTCAGATCCCCCCAAAATCTCCCTGGGCCCTCACCTAGCAGGGATCCCGCCACGATCCCATAGCCCAGAACTTTGCTCAGGAGGATTTTCAAGCACGGAACTGCAGAGAAAAGACAAAGGTGAGGTGAAGTGACCCCAAAATTCCTAAAAATTCCTCAAAATTCCTTCAAAGTTCCTCAAAATCCCTCAAAATTTGGACCCCCCCACACCCAAAACAAAGATGGCGGCAGCGTCGCCTCACACCCGAAACAAAAATGGCGGCGCTCTTTTCCCGCGCCCGAAACCAAAATGGCGGCGCCCGGTCACAACTCCCGCCCGTAACCAAAATGGCGGCCGCCCCCACAGCCCTTAAAGGAGCCCCAAAATCCCGCTCAAAACGCCCCGAAAAGGCCCGAAAAGCCCCAGAACCGCTCCCCGAGGCCGCTCCGGCACCGTCGAGGAGCTGGAAGCGCAGGAAGAATTGGTCGAAGCAGCGCTCGGGCAGCAGGAACGGGACGAGCCAAGGCCGGAGCGGCTCCATGGCGGCTCCCGCGCTGAGGGGAGGACGGCGGGAAACGCCCCTCCTACATCGTGATTGGCTGAGAGGCCACAATTTCCCGCCCATCTAATTCCGCCCCGTAATTGTATTGGTTAGAATAACGAGTCTGTTTGTCAATCAAAATCTGGACCGAGTTGCGATTGGTCAACGGTTTATTGCGCAACACGATTGGCTACGTGGGTGTGAAGCGCCGCCCCCCGCTGGTGCGGCGAGCTGTGATTGGCCAGTTCTTTATTAATACGATTTGAGTTTAAATCCCCCGGAATCCCAGAGGAAGCCCCAAAATTCACCCCAATTTTGTGTCAGGAGCGCTCTGAACCCCCAAAAATCCTTCCAAAATCCTCTCTTTAAAGTCTCAAGTGTACGTGACCAGCACAAATTTGCGGGGTCTTGAGTGTTTTGACTTTGGGGGATTCCAGAGGGGTCCGGGCTCTGAATTTGAGGGACTTTGAGAAATTTGGGGGCTCCAGGACCAGATCTCAGGTTTCAGGGGCGTCACTGACTCACATTAGACGGAGATTTTGGGGTCTCAGGGGGATTCTGGGGGTCTCAACCCCTCTAGAATGAAATTTTGGGGGTGCAACCCACAAATTTTTGGCTCTCCGGAGTATCCAAAGTGACCCCTTCCCCTGTTTTTCCTCCGCGCATGCGCAGTGAACACGCAGGCGCCGCCATACACGGCAAAACTTCCGTGCTTTCTTTTCCGTAATGCGCATGCGCTGTATCCCTATGGACGCCGCCATGTTTACCGGCGCCTCTCTACGGTTTCGTTCCTGATGCGCATGCGCAAAGCACCCATTGACGCCGCCATGCGTGCCGGCGCCGCCGTACGCATTCGCCAGGCCACACCCGGAAGCGCTGAACGGGCCCGGACCGGAGCCGGGACCCCCCGGGATCCCTCCCGGTAACCCCGGACCGGAGCCGGGACCCCCCCCCCCCCCCCCAGGACCCCCCGGTAACCCCGGACCGGAGCCGGGACCCCCCTCCCAGGATCCTCCCGGTAACCTCAGACCAGGCCTGGGACCCCCCCCGGTAACCCCGGGACCCCCCCAGGACCCCCCCGGTAACCTCAGACCAGGCCTGGGACCCCCCCTCGGTAACCCCGGGACCCCCCCAGGACCCCCCCGGTAACCTCGGACCAGGCCCGAGACCTTCCCCGTTAACCGAGGATCCCCCCCGTTATCCTCCCGGTGTTCCTGGAATTTTCCTGGGAGTTAACCCCAAAATTCCCGGGATTTTACGGCCCCCCAGAGCCCCCGTTATCCTCCCGGGATTCCCGGGATTTTGCCGGGATTGAAGTCCCGGTATCCCCCCAAAATTCCTGAAAATTCCCGGGATTTCCTCGGGGTTTAAGGCCCCAAAATTTGCGGGATTTTCTCTCGTTCTTGCCCCCGAGATTGCCCCAAAATTCCCAGATTTTTTCTGAGATTTTTACCCCAAAACTCCTCCAATATTCCTCCAAAATTCCCAGAATTTTTCTGGGATTGAACCTCAAAATTCCCCCAATATTCCTTAAAAATTCCCAAAAATTCCCAGAAGTTGTCTGGGTTTTAACCCCAAAATCCCCCCAATATTCCTCCAAAATTCCCAGAAGTTTTCTGGGATTTGACCCCAATATTCCTCAAAAATTCCCGGATTTTTTCTGGGATTTAACCCCCAAATTCCCCCAATATTCTTCCAAAATTCCCGGATTTTTTTTTCTGGGATTTAACTCCCATTATCCCCCCAAAATTCCCAAATTTCTCCCGGGATTTACCCGCCCAATCCCATCCGGGGGATTTAAATTTCACCGGGATTTAAACCCCGAAAATTCCCGGAATTCCCTCAGGATTTAACCCCTCCATCCCCACCTTTCTCTCCCATTTTTTCCCTCGTTTTTCCCCCTCGTTTTTCCCCCCAGTATTCCTGAAATTCCTTCCGGATTTAATCTCTCAATTCCCTGATATTTTCCCTGTATTTTCCTTCCTATTTTCCCATTTTTTCCCAATTTTTTCCCCATTTTCCCTCCTATTTTCCCCCAACATTTTTCCATTTTTTTCCTCCATTTCCCCCCAATTTTCCTCCAATATTTCCCCCTTTTTTCCCCATTCTTTCCCATTTTTTTCCTCCTATTTTCCCTAATATTCCCCCCATTTTTCCTCCATTTTTCACCCATTCTTTTCCATTTTTCCCCCATTTTCCCCTCTAGTTCCCCCATTTCCCCCCAATAATTTCCCCATTTTGCCTCCTATTTTCCCCATTTTTTCCCCATTTTCCCCCATCCTTTCCCATTTTTTCCCCCCATTTCCCCCTCTAGTTCCCCCCATTTCCCCCCCCTAGTTCCCCCAATTTCCCCCCAATAATTTCCCCATTTTCCCCCCATCCTTTCCCATTTTTTCCCATTTTTCCCCACATTTCCCCCTCTAGTCCCCCCCATTTTCCCCTCTAGTTCCCCCAATTTCCCCCCATTTTTTCCCCATTTTCCCCCCATCCTTTCCCATTTTTCCCCCCATTTCCCCCTCTAGTTTCCCTCATTTCCCGCTCTAGTTTCCCCCATTTTTTCCCCATTTTTCCCCCATCCTTTCCCATTTTTTCCCCCCATTTCCCCCTCTAGTTCCCCCCATTTCCCCCTCTATTTCCCCAATTTCCCCCCAATAATTTCCCCATTTTTCCCCCATCCTTTCCCATTTTTTTCCCCCATTTCCCCCTCTAGTTCCCCCCATTTTTCCCCCCATTTCCCCCTCTAGTTCCCCCCATTTTTTCCCCCATTTCCCCCTCTAGTTCTCCCCATTTTCCCCGATTTTTCCCTCCATTTCCCCCTCTAGTTTCCCCCATTTTTTCCCCATTTTCCCCCCATCCTTTCCCATTTTTTCCCCCCATTTCCCCCCATTTTTCCCCCATCCTTTCCCATTTTTTCCCCCCATTTCCCCCTCTAGTTCCCCCCATTTCCCCCTCTATTTTCCCCAATTTCCCCCCAATAATTTCCCCATTTTCCCCCCATCCTTTCCCATTTTTCCCCATTTTTCCCCACATTTCCTCCTCTAGTCCCCCCCATTTTCCCCTCTAGTTCCCCCAATTTCCCCCCATTTTTTCCCCATTTTCCCCCATCCTTTCCCATTTTTCCCCCCATTTCCCCCTCTAGTTTCCCTCATTTCCCCCTCTAGTTTCCCCCATTTTTTCCCCATTTTTCCCCCATCCTTTCCCATTTTTTCCCCCCATTTCCCCCCATTTTTCCCCCCATTTCCCCCTCTAGTTCCCCCCATTTTCCCCTCTAGTTCCCCCAATTTCCCCCCATTTTTTCCCCATTTTCCCCCATCCTTTCCCATTTTTCCCCCCATTTCCCCCATTAGTCCCCCCATTTTTCCCCCCATTTCCCCCTCTAGTTCCCCCCATTTCCCCCTCTAGTTTCCCCAATTTCCCCCCAATAATTTCCCCATTTTCCCCCATCCTTTCCCATTTTTTTCCCCCATTTCCCCCTCTAGTTCCCCCCATTTCCCCCGATTTTTCCCTCCATTTCCCCCTCTAGTCCCCCCCATTTCCCCCTCTAGTCCCCCCCATTTCCCCCTCTAGTTTCCCCTCTTTTTCCCCATTTTCCCCCCATCCTTTTCCATTTTTTTCCCCATTTTCCGCCCATCCTTTCCCATTTTTTCCCCTCATTTTCCCCCATTTCCCCCCAATTTTCCCCCCATTCATTTTCCCCGCGGATCCCCCGGCCATCCCGCCCGTCCCCGCCGCCATGGAGTCTCAGTGCGATTACTCCATGTACTTCCCGGCCGTTCCCTTCCCTCCGCGGGAATTCCTGGCGGGAGAATCCTCGGGCTACCGCGCGCTGCCGCGCCGCAACCACCTGTACCTGGGCGAGACCGTGCGCTTCCTGCTGGTGCTGCGCAAGATCCCCGGCGACGCCGACGGGATCCCCGGCAACGCCGACGGGGCTCCCGGCGACGCCGGCGGGATCCCCGCCAACCCCGAGGGAGCCGACGCCGCCGGGAGCGCCGGGAACCTGCCGGGCAGAACGCCCTGGGCCCGGCTGGCCTCGTCGCTGTCGGCGCTGGCCACCGTCACCAGCGGGGACGGCCGCGCTCGCCGCGACGACGACGCCGTCGATGATCCCGGCGATCCCGGCGATTTCGGCGCCGCCGCCGAGGGTTCCCGGGAGCCGCCGCTGTTCCGCGAGTGCCGCGCGCTGCTCACGCACTCGCGGGGCCCCGCGGGCTGCGCCGGCGCCGGGGTGAGCGGAGGAACCTTCCGGGCTTTCGGGGTGCTCCTGGGGGGAATGAGGTTCTGCTTTTCCTGGGATTTTCCTTGGGATTTTCCCCATTTTTCCTTGGGTTTTCCCATTTTTCCTTCAGTTTTCCCATTTTTCCTTGGGATTTTCCCACTTTTTTCCCATTTTTCCCCATTCCCAGCTCCCCGTGGACGATCCCATCGTCTCTCGGGACGAGCTCATTTCCCATTTTTCCCATTTTTCCCGGTTTTTCCCCATTTTCCCAGCTCCCCGTGGACGATCCCATCGTCTCTCGGGACGAGGTCATTTTCCCGCTCACCGTCGCCCTGGACCGGCTCCCGCCCGGCACCGCCAAGGCCAAGGTGGGGACACCTGGGGACACTTGGGAACACGTTGGGGACATCTGGGAACACTTTGGGGAGACTTGGGGACACCTGGGGACACTTTGGGGACACTTTGGGGACACTTTGGGGACACTTTGGGCACATTTGGGGACATCTGGGGACACTTGGGGACACTTTGGGGACACTTGGGGACATTTGGGGACAACTGGGGACACTTGGGGACACTGGGGAACAGCTGGGGACACCTTGGGGACACTTTGGGGACATTTGGGAACATCTGGGAACACTTTGGGGACACTTGGGGGCATCTGGGGACACTTGGGGGCACTTGAGGATATTTGGGGACACTGGGAATGGGATGGGGAGGGGTTTGGGGACATTTGGGGACATGTGGGGACAGTTTGGGGACAGTTTGCGGACACTTGGGGACACTTGGGGACATCTGGGGACACTTGGGGACATCTGGGGACACTTTGGGGACACTTGGGGACGATTGGGAACAGTTTGGGGACACTTGGGGACATCTGGGGACACTTTGGGGATGTTGGGAATGGGATGAGGGGACCTTGGGGACATTTGGGGACATTGGGGACACCTTGGGGCCATTGAGAACGGGATGGGGAGGGACTTTGGGGACATTTGGGGACACTTGGGGACATCGGGGAATGGGAGGGGACCCTGGGAATGGGAGGGGCCTTGGGGACACTTTGGGGACACCGGGGTGGGCAGGGGACAGCGCGGTGACCTTGGGGACACTTTGGGGACACCAGGGTGGGCAGGGGACGGTGCGGTGACCTTGGGGACACTTTGGGGACACTGGGGTGGGCAGGGGACAGTGCTGTGACCTTGGGGACACTCTGGGGACACCGGGGTGGGCAGGGGACGGCGCGGTGACCTGGGGGACACTTTGGGGACACCGGGGTGGGCAGGGGACAGCGCGGTGACCTTGGGGACGCTCCGGTGACGCCGCGGTGTCCCCTCGGTGTCCCCAGATCGTGGTGACCGTGTGGCAGCGGGACACGGAGCCGCCGGAGCTGCGGGAGGGGACAGGGCCAGGGCCAGGCCAGGTGACAATGACAGGGACAGGGACAGGGACAGGGCCGGGGGGGTACCTGAGGCTGCTCCAGGGCCGCGCCCCCGGCCAGGTGTTCCGGCAGCAGCACGGCGCCTTCAAGGCACAAGGTGAGGTCCCCAAGTGTCCCCAAGGTGTCACCTCCCCCCCCCAGTGTCCCCAAGTGTCCCCAAAGTGTCCCCAAGCGTCCCCTCCCCAGTGAGTGCCACCCCCAGGTGTCCCCTCAGTGCCACCCCAGGTGTTCCGGCAGCAGCACGGCGCCTTCAAGGCACAAGGTGAGGTCCCCAAGTGTCCCCAAGTGTCCCCAAGGTGTCCCCAAGTGTCCCCTCCCCTCCTCTGCTGTCCCCAGATGTCCCATCCCCCGCAAGCACCAACAGGGATTGTCCCCAACCCCGACTTGGGGACACTTTTGGTGCCACCAAGGCGGGACAAGGACTCTTGGCCCAGCCTGGTGGCCCTGGCTGGCTGTCCCCAAGTGTCCCCAAGGCCACCTCAAGTGTCCCCAAGGCCACCCTGGTGTCCCCTGGTGTCCCAAACCCCTCAGGAACCCCCAAGGATTGTCCCCAACCCCGACTTGGGGACACTTTTGGTGCCACCGAGGTGGGACGAGGCCCCTTGGCCCGGCCCGGTGGCCCCCGATTGTTGTCCCCAAGTGTCCCCAAGTGTCCCCTGGTGTCCCCACAGTGTCCACGCTGCTGACGGTGCTGCCACCCCCCCGTGTCCGCTGCCGCCAGGTGACCGTGTCCGGCAAGTACCTGACCGTGCTCAAAGGTGACAGCTGGGGACAGCTGGGGACATCGGGGGGTTGGGGACATTGGGGGGGGTTGGGGACATTTGGGGACATCGGGGGGTTGAAGGGTTTGGGGACATTTGGGGGCGGTTGGGGACAAAGGGGGGGACAGGGTTGGGGGGGGAAAAGGGAGGAGGGTCACCCCCAATGTCCCCGGTGTCCCCTCGATGTCCCCATTGTCCCCAGTGTCCCCATGGTCCCCAATGCCCTGGATGTCCCCAACTCCCTCAATCCCCCCAATGATGTCCCCACTGTCCCCAATGTCCCCAATGATGTCCCCAATGTCCCCAGTGCTGAATGGCTCGTCCCAGGAGGAGCTGTCCCTGTGGGACGTGCAGGTGTCCCCAATGTCCCCAATGTCCCCAATGTCCCCAGTGCTGAATGGCTCGTCCCAGGAGGAGCTGTCCCTGTGGGACGTGCAGGTGTCCCCAATGTCCCCAATGATGTCCCCAATGTCCCCAATGTCCCCAATGTCCCCAGTGCTGAATGGCTCGTCCCAGGAGGAGCTGTCCCTGTGGGACGTGCAGGTGTCCCCAATGTCCCCAATGATGTCCCCAATGTCCCCAGTGCTGAATGGCTCGTCCCAGGAGGAGCTGTCCCTGTGGGACGTGCAGGTGTCCCCAATGTCCCCAATGTCCCCAATGATGTCCCCAATGTCCCCAGTGCTGAATGGCTCGTCCCAGGAGGAGCTGTCCCTGTGGGACGTGCAGGTGTCCCCAATGTCCCCAATGTCCCCAATGTCCCCAGTGCTGAATGGCTCGTCCCAGGAGGAGCTGTCCCTCTGGGACGTGCAGGTGTCCCCAATGTCCCCAATGATGTCCCCAATGTCCCCAGTGCTGAATGGCTCGTCCCAGGAGGAGCTGTCCCTCTGGGACGTGCAGGTGTCCCCAATGTCCCCAATGATGTCCCCAATGTCCCCAGTGCTGAATGGCTCGTCCCAGGAGGAGCTGTCCCTGTGGGACGTGCAGGTGTCCCCAATGTCCCCAATGTCCCCAATGTCCCCAGTGCTGAATGGCTCGTCCCAGGAGGAGCTGTCCCTGTGGGACGTGCAGGTGTCCCCAATGTCCCCAATGATGTCCCCAATGTCCCCAGTGCTGAATGGCTCGTCCCAGGAGGAGCTGTCCCTGTGGGACGTGCAGGTGTCCCCAATGTCCCCAATGATGTCCCCAATGTCCCCAGTGCTGAATGGCTCGTCCCAGGAGGAGCTGTCCCTGTGGGACGTGCAGGTGTCCCCAATGTCCCCAATGATGTCCCCAATGTCCCCAGTGCTGAATGGCTCGTCCCAGGAGGAGCTGTCCCTGTGGGACGTGCAGGTGCTGCCCAATTTCAACGCCAGTTACCTGCCCGTGATGCCCGACGGCTCCGTGCTGCTCGTGGACGACGTCTGGTGAGCCCGGGGACACCTTGGGGACACTTGGGGACACCTTGGGGACATCTTGGGGACGGTGTGGGGGTACCTTGGGGACGCCTGGTACGGCTTGGGGACACCTGGAGGCACCTTGGGGACAACGCGGGGGGGCCTGGGGACACCTGGGGACACTTGGGGACACCTGGGGACACTTTGGGGACAATATGGGGGCACCTGGGAGCAATTGGGGAGACCTGGGGACACTTGGGGACATCTTGGGGACAGTGTGGGGGCACCTGGGGGACGCCTGGTACGGCTTGGGGACACCTGGAGGCACCTTGGGGACAACGCGGGGGGACCTGGGGGCATCTGGGGACACCTGGGGACACTTGGGGACACCTGGGGACACTTTGGGGACAATATGGGGGCACCTGGGAGCAATTGGGGAGACCTGGGGACACTTGGGGACAACGTGGGGGGACCTGGGGACACCTGGGGACACTTGGGGACAATGTGGGAGCACCTGGGGACACTGTGGGGAGACCTGGGGACACTTGGGGACATCTTGGGGACAGTGTGGGGGCGCCTGGGGGACACCTGGTACGGCTTGGGGACACCTGGAGGCACCTTGGGGACAACGCGGGGGGACCTGGGGGCATCTGGGGACACCTGGGGACACTTGGGGACAATGTGGGAGCACCTGGGGACACTTGGGGACACCTGGGGACACTTTGGGGACAATGTGGGGGCACCTGGGAGAACTTGGGGAGACCTGGGGGCACCTGGGGACACCTGAGGACCCTGGGGATGCCACCTGTCCCCTGCGTGTCCCCTGAGTGTCCCCTGAGTGTCCCCTGCGTGTCCCCTGAGTGTCCCCACTGTCCCCCGGCAGCCACCACTCCGGGGAGGTGCCGGTGGGGGCGTTCTGCCGCGTCCCCGGGTGCCACTCGGGGTGGCCTTGGGGACAGTGTGAGACCTTGGGGACAACGCTGTGACCTTGGGGACAGTGTGGGGACCTTGGGGACACTGTGGAGACCTTGGGGACAACGCTGTGACCTTGGGGACACTGTGGGGACCTTGGGGACACTGTGAGGACCTTGGGGACAACGCTGTGACCTTGGGGACACTGTGGGGACCTTGGGGACACTGTGGAGACCTTGGGGACAACGCTGTGACCTTGGGGACACTGTGGGGACCTTGGGGACACTGTGAGGACCTTGGGGACAACGCTGTGACCTTGGGGACACTGTGGGGACCTTGGGGACACTGTGGGGACCTCGGGGACACTGTGGGGACCTTGGGGACAGTGTGGGGACCTTGGGGACATTGTGAGGACTGTGGGGACCTTGGGGACAACGTTGTGACCTTGGGGACACTGTGGGGACCTTGGGGATGACATGAGGACCTTGGGAATGGGAGGGAACTTTGGGGACAACGCGGGGACACCGTGCGGACCCTGGGGATGCCACCTGTCCCCTGCGTGTCCCCTGAGTGTCCCCTGCGTGTCCCCTGCGTGTCCCCTGAGTGTCCCCGCTGTCCCCCGGCAGCCACCACTCCGGGGAGGTGCCAGTGGGGGCGTTCTGCCGCGTCCCCGGGTGCCACTCGGGGTGGCCGTGTCCCCTGAGCGCCCTGGAGGAGCAGAACTTCCTGTTCCAGCTGCAGGCGCCCGAGCGGCCGCCCCGCGACGCCAAGGAGGTGAGGGGACACTTGGGGACACCTGGGGACACTTGGGGACACTTGGGGACAACAATCGAGGGCCACCAGGCTGGGCCAAGGGGCTTTGTTCCACCGTGGTGGCACCAAAAGTGTCCCCAAGTTGAGGTTGGGGACAGTTCTTGGGGGTGTCTGGGGGGTTTGGGACACCAGGGTGGCCTTGGGGACACCAGGGGACACTTGGGGACACTTGGGGGCAGTGATTGAAGGCCACCAGGCTGGGCCAGGGGGACTTGTCACACCATGGTGGCACCAAAAGTGTCCCCAAGTTGAGGTTGGGGACAATCCTTGGCGGTCCCTGGGGGGGTTTGGGACACCAGGGTGGCCTTGGGGACACTGGGGTGGCCTTGGGAACACGTGGGGACACTTGGGGACAACAATCGAGGGCCACCAGGCTGGGCCAAGGGGCTTTGTTCCACCGTGGTGGCACCAAAAGTGTCCCCAAGTTGAGGTTGGGGACAGTTCTTGGGGGTGTCTGGGGGGTTTGGGACACCGGGGTGGCCTTGGGGACACTGGGAGGGCCTTGGGGACACTTGGGGTGGCCTTGGGGACACTTGGGGACAACAGTCAAGGGCGACCAACCCCATCCAAGTCCCCCAAGATGCCACCAACCCCCCTTGACCGTGCTGTCTCCAGGCTTGGTGACAATCCCCGTTGTCCCTGGTGGCCTTGGGGACATTGGGGACACGGAGGCCACCGCGGGTGACACCGTGGTGACAGCGATGTCCCCAAGCAGGGCCTGGAGGTGCCGCTGGTGGCCGTGGTCCGGTGGTCGACGCCGAAGCTGCCGTTCACCAACAGCATCGTCACCCACTACCGGTGAGTGT